>NC_052151.1:201267303-201342568 GCF_902713615.1 Scyliorhinus canicula
GGGCATGGGGGATTCCTCTCCCAGTGCAGTGGGTCACTGGGGGATTCCTCTCCCAGTGCAGTGGGTCACTGGGGGATTCCTCTCCCAGTGCAGTGGGTCACTGGGGGATTCCTCTCCCAGTGCAGTGGGTCACTGGGCGATTCCTGTCCCAGTGCAGTGGGTCACTGGGGGATTCCTGTCCCAGTGCAGTGGGTCACTGGCGATTCCTGTCCCAGTGCAGTGGGTCACTGGGGGATTCCTCTCCCAGTGCAGTGGGTCACTGGGGGATTCCTCTCCCAGTGCAGTGGGTCACTGGGGGATTCCTCTCCCAGTGCAGTGGGTCACTGGGGGATTCCTCTCCCAGTGCAGTGGGTCACTGGGGGATTCCTCTCCCAGTGCAGTGGGTCACTGGGGGATTCCTCTCCCAGTGCAGTGGGTCACTGGGGGATTCCTCTCCCAGTGCAGTGGGTCACTGGGGGATTCCTCTCCCAGTGCAGTGGGTCACTGGGGGGTTCCTCTGCCAGTGCAGTGGGTCACTGGGGGGTTCCTCTCCCAGTGCAGTGGGTCACTGGGGGGTTCCTCTCCCAGTGCAGTGGGTCACTGGGGGGTTCCTCTCCCAGTGCAGTGGGTCACTGGGGGGTTCCTCTCCCAGTGCAGTGGGTCACTGGGGGATTCCTCCTCCACAGTGCAGTGGGTCACTGGGGGATTCCTCTCCCAGTGCAGTGGGTCACTGGGGGGATTCCTCTCCCAGTGCAGTGGGTCACTGGGGGGATTCCTCTCCCAGTGCAGTGGGTCACTGGGGGGATTCCTCTCCCAGTGCAGTGGGTCACTGGGGGATTCCTCTCCCAGTGCAGGGGTCACTGGGGGATTCCTCTCCCAGTGCAGTGGGTCACTGGGGGATTCCTCTCCCAGTGCAGTGGGCCACTGGGGGATTCCTCTCCCAGTGCAGTGGGTCACTGGGGGATTCCTCTCCCAGTGCAGTGGGTCACTGGGGGATTCCTCTCCCAGTGCAGTGGGTCACTGGGGGATTCCTCTCCCAGTGCAGCGGGTCACTGGGGGATTCCCCTCCCAGTGCAGCGGGTCACTGGGGGATTCCCCTCCCAGTGCAGCGGGTCACTGGGGGATTCCTGTCCTATGTAGAGTGGGGTAATCCGGGTGAGTGCTAGTTTTGTTCGCATGTTGACTTTGCGGAGAAATTGCCATGGCTGAAGCAGTTAGAGGCTTCTGAAGCCCCCTGAGTAACTAAAGAAAAATGCAAGACTTGAAAATTGTTAGTCGGGGCTGACGGGGCCAGCGCATGTGTAGGGTACTGTTAGCCATGTTCCCATTACGTCCTAGTTTATTAATGACCAGTTCTGCACAGCTGAAGGCTGCCAGTTTCAGACCTGATGAGTTATTGATTGATACTTATTGTCACATGTACCGAAGTGCAGTGGAAAGTATGTTTCTGTGCCGAGGGAGCGTACATAGTAGACAAAAGAATAATCAGCAGAGAACATTGACAAATGGTACATCGACATTCGACAAACTGATTGGTTACAGTTCAGTGGCCAGCATAACTCCAATTATCTGGAAAGATAAAAGCATTTATAAAGTTTGGACGAGAGGCTAAGCCAGCAGTTTCACGCTGCCACCATGTCGTGCTTACGCAGGTGCTGTTTCTCACTAACTGGGAACTGCGGTTAAGCCTGCCTTTTCAAGCTGCATATAGTGGCACGTGAGTGGTGTTTCCCACTAACCGGATTCTGCTGCCAATCGAAAAAGACCTTGTGCTGACCACATAATTCTGCCACGTCTCAATGTTGTTACCGTGCCGGTGTGCTGCTAAGCACATAGTCTGTGCGTTGGGTCAAACAGCTTTGGTTGTCTACGCAAAAACCCCACAACAAAATGTCTGCCGTTGGATGTGGTTCTGCAATTGGGAGCAGTTGCTGAGCAATCCTGAGTGTGTTAAGAGCTACGCTGACGACCAATTGGTGATGTGCATGATGTGGCTCATTTGCACATGCTGGAAGTGACATCCATTGACACGCAGGGATCGCTGTCTGCAAACAAGAGGAACATATTCAAGCCGTGTGTGTTGAACTTCCCGGAATCTTGGGGAATCTACAGTTCTGTGTCCCGTTGTTTTCCTCAGCGCCTTGCATTAGCTGTCTTGCCATCTAATCGGCGAACTGTTCTGCAGTATAAATGGTGGTGGTGGTTTTAAATTTGGAATTCTTGTGTTTGTCCTGACGAGAGTCAGTCTAAAACCTTCAGCAACGAGTCTCTACTTTTCAGCAATATCAAGGAGGAATTCAGGGCAGAGCAATTGGGAATTGTTGGAGTTCAGCAGTCCGCAATTAGTGGCGTATATCCCCACCCCCCCCCCCTTGTTAGTCGTTAACCCATCTGGTTCATTCCAAGAAAGTACGCCATCCTCTGAAATTTTCCCCCCACCCCGGGATTCCCTCCAGCTAAATACTCGAGGGAGTTGGGAGGAGGGGGTGGATTAATTAGGTTGCCCTGTCGTAGAGCTTGAATGGGCTGAATAGCCATCTGCTGTGGTCTTCTACGATACCAGTGTTGTTTGATTTTTAAATCATGCTCCTCTGCTTATCCTTGCCCCAGGCTTGTGATTGACACCCTGACGGAGGTTGATCCCGGACGCAAGTGTTACCGGATGGTTGGAGGCGTACTGGTGGAAAGGACTGTGAGAGAGGTCCTGCCTGCTCTCGAGGGTAACAAGCAGCAGGTACGTGACCTGGCGAGCAGGGGTCTGGCAAAGGAAACGTGGTTTCACCTCCGTCACGTTAAACTCAGTACCGAGCGAGCGCCGGGCTGTCGGGAGGGTCAGCGCTATGTGAGCCCTGGGCTGTCGGGAGGGTCAGCGCTATGTGAGCCCTGGGCTGTCGGGGGGAGTCAGCGCTAAGGGAGCCCTGGGCTGTCCGGAGGGTCAGCGCTAAGGGAGCCCTGGGCTGTCCGGAGGGTCAGCGCTAGGGGAGTCCTGGGCTGTCGGGAGGGTCAGCGCTAAGGGAGCCCTGGGCTGTCGGGAGGGTCAGCGCTAAGGGAGCTCTGGGCTGTCGGGCGGGTCAGCGCCATGGGAGCCCTGGGCTGTCGGGAGGGTCAGCGCTAAGGGAGCCCTGGGCTGTCGGGAGGGTCAGCGCTAAGGGAGCTCTGGGCTGTCGGGCGGGTCAGCGCCATGGGAGCCCTGGGCTGTCCGGAGGGTCAGCGCTAAGGGAGCTCTGGGCTGTCCGGAGGGTCAGCGCTAAGGGAGCCCTGGGCTGTCCGGAGGGTCAGCGCTATGGGAGCCCTTGGCTGTGCAGAGGGTCAGCGCTAAGGGAGCCCTGGGCTGTCGGGAGGGTCAGCGCGAAGGGAGCTCTGGGCTGTCCGGAGGGTTCAGGCTGGTGCCAACATTTTCTTCCTGTCACTGGAGAACTGTGTATCTTTGGAATTCTCTGCCCCAGTGTGTTATGGAACTGCAGTTGATGAGAATATTGAATTCACACGGTGATGGATAACTTGGCAGGAAGGAGTTGGCGGGGAAATCAGACAGTAGGCCTGAGGCCCAATGACTGCCATCTTTATGTACCTATCCTATTGCGGATGGTGGGAGCTTGCTGTGCACAATTGGCTGTCATGGTTCCTGCGTTACAACGGTGACTGAACCTCCCAGCAGTATGATGGGTGCATATACATTCAATACAATCTTGGCTGATATGTGGCCTAATTCCATATACCTGCTGTTGGCCCATATCACCTAATATCGTTGCTTACCAAAATTCTTGTGTATCTCGTCTTCAGCTGCTGATTGTGAGAGATTCCCAAACCTCTACTGCCCTCGTTTGCAGAAGCGCTTCATAATATCTCTCCTAGTTGGCTATAATCTTTTTAGAATATTGGCCCCTTGTTTTAGAATCTCCCAACCAGTGAAAACTTTCTCTTTATCTACTCTGTCCTTTTCTATTAATATCTAAATTCTAGAGAAAACAGACCTAATTTTTATAATCGCTCCTCATAACTAACTCCTGAAGTCCAGGTGTCCGTCTTGTAAACCTACGCTACACTCCCTCCTCCCAAGGCTGAAATATCCTGCCTGTAGTGTGGTGCCCAGATCTGCTCCCAGGTGGAGTCTAACCAGAGTTTTGTAAAACTGCAGCATAGCATCTGCATCCTTGCGGTCCGGTTATAGAGGTATAAAAGCTAACATTCCATTAGCCGCCTTGATTTATGGGCCCCGCAGTAGCAAGGGACCCGAATTCTTCCTGGCTTGGGTCACTGTCTGTGTGGAGTCTGCGCGTTCTCCCCGTGTCTGCGTGGGTTTCCTCCGGGTGCTCCAGTTTCTCCCACAAGTCCCGAAAGGCGTGCGGTTAGGTGAATTGGACATTCTGAATTCTCTCGGTGTAATCGGACAGGCGCCAGAGTGTGGCGACTGGAGAATTAATATAAGCCAATGCACGGTGCAGTGGTTAGCACTGCTGCCTCACGCGCTGAGGACCCGGGTTCGATCCTGGACACTGTCCGTGTGGAGTTCGCACATTCTCCCCATATCTGCGTGAGTCTCACTCCCACAACCCAAAGATGTGCAGGGTAGGTGGATTGGTCACGCTATATTGCCCTGTAATTGGAAGGAAAAAAATGAATTGGGTAATTTTAAAAATAATGTGCAAGTTAATTTGGCCTGAATAAAGATTATTATTATTATTATTATCTGCACTTGTTCATGGCATTATGAAGATCTATGCACCTGAACCCTCCAGGTCTCTTTGGAAATCCACTAAATTCAGCTTCGTACCATCTAGAGAGGACCCTGATCTATCCTTTCGTTGATGCAAACATTGATAACCTCGGACTTGGCATTGAAATCCCCCTGCCGTAATTTTGCCCAGATGTTTTGCTTGCGACAATTTTACTTGGTCCTTGTCCCCAATCCGCTATTAACGCCCTTGAGACGTCCAGCACGCTATCCTCCTCTTCCACGGCAAAGTAATTATTCAACACGCCGCCATTTCCCCATGGTCACTGACAATATCCGCACTTTCGGTCTTTAAAGGTGCTGCTGACCTTTCCTGTAACTATAAAACTGATGATTGATTTTGATGTCTTTTTTTTTTGCAAGTTTCATAATCCCTTTGAATAGCTCTTATAAACTGCTTTGTGACCCTTCACTGGGCTTTGTACCTATCCCATTCATTGAATCCCTACAATGCAGAAGGAGGCCGTTTGACCCATCGAGTCTGCAGTGACCCCTCCCAATGAACACCCCACCCAGGTCCACCCCTGCTCTTTCACTGCAGCCCCGTCAAAGCTGCATATCTTTGGACCAGGAGGAAACCCACGCAGACACGGGGAGAGAGAGTGCAAACTCCACTCAGACAGTTACCCAAAGTCGGATTTGAACCGGGGTCACTGGTACTCGGGCAGCAGTGCTAACGGCCGTGCCTCCGCATTCAGTTGGATATGTGCTGGGTTTTTTTTTGCATTTTTGTGTGCCCTTTTTTTAGTTTTATGCTGTGACTGTGCTGCCCCATCTCATTAAAGTCTGCGTTCTCTAAATCCAACATTCTAATAACTGATTTGTGCTTTTCACTTTCAAATATTACATTGAAGTCAAATAGTGTTATGATCACTATTTGCTAAATGTTTATGCATAAATAGGTTACTAATTGAATCTGGCTCATTACTAAATCCAATATTGCTTGTCCCCTTATTGCATCCAGGACATATTGATGGAGGAAATTATCAGTGACCCCTCTCCCCACACAGATTCATTGAAGTCCGTTTTCAGCCTTTCCACAAGGACACGGTCCCAGACTGGTTCAGGTGGAGCCCATCGCATTGGAACAGCTCCTTTCTGTTCAGGTGGAGCCCATCGCATTGGAACAGCTCCTTTCTGTCCCAATATTGATGCTAGTGCCCCACAAAATGGAACCCCCCCCCTTTTCTGCCAATTTGCACATGGCTCGGGTAATCATTCTGAGGTTGCAGCACTTGAGTTTAATTCAGTTCTTAATTCCAGATAATTCCGAAACTGGACCTGTTGCTCAAGTTGGTCCCAGCCTGGACCACAACAACTGGTTCCACCCCCCGTCCCTCTCCGAAATTCTCTCAAGCTGGTTCAAGATGTCTCTTGCCTTGGTACCAGATAGGCAACGCACCACGCATGACTCTTAATCCTGTTTACAAAGGATGCTATCTGTACAGCTGATGATAGAATCCCGACCACTGCCACTTGTCTTTTTGCTCCCCTAGCTTGAGTGGCCTCCTGTACCACAGTGCAGTGGTCAGCTAGCTCATCCTCCCTACAGTCCTTTACCTCATCCACACAGGGAGCACGTACCTCATGCCTGTTGGGCAACGTCAAGAGTTGAGGCTCCTCCATTTCTGAATTCAGGATCCCTTTGCCAGCCTCGCTCGCAGTCACACTCTCGTGTCCCTGACCACTGGCCAAGTTTGGGCGGCACGGTAGCACAGTGGTTAGCACTGTCGCTTCACAGCTCCAGCGTCCCAGGTTAGATTCCCAGCTTGGGTCACAGTCTGTGCGAGGTATCGAGGTATAAAAGCTAACATTCCATTAGTCGCTTTGATTCATGAGCCCCACAGTAGCAAGGGACCCGAATTCTTCCCGGCTTGGGTCACTGTCTGTGCGGAGTCTGCACGTTCTCCCCTTGTCTGCGTGGGTTTCCTCCCGGGTGCTCCGGTTTCCTCCCACAAGTCCCGAAAGACGTGCTGTTAGGTGAATTGGACATTCTGAATTCTCCCTCAGTGACCCGAACAGGCGCCGGAATGTGGCGACTGGGGGATTCTCACAGTAACTTCTTTGCAGTGTTAATGTAAGCCTCCTTGTGACACTCTCTGCAACCACTCTCTGCAATAATAATCTTTATTGTCACAAGTAGGCTTACATTAACACTGCAATGAAGTTACCGTGAAAAGCCCCTAGTCGCCACATTCTGGCACCTGTTCGGGTACACAGGGAGAATTCAGAATGTCCAATTCACCTAGCAACACGTCTTTCGGGACTTGTGAGAGGAAACTCACGCAGACACGGGGAGAACGTGCAGACTCCGCACAGACAGTGACCCAAGCCGGGAATCGAACCTGGGACCCTGGAGCTGTGAGGCAACAGTGCTTTTTTTTAAAATTTAGAATACCCAATCAATTTTTTTTTCCAATTAAGGAGCAACTTAGCGTGGCCAATCCACTTAGCCTGCACATCTTTGGGTTGTGGGGGCGAAACCCACGCAGACATGGGAAGAATGTATGGGAAGAAGGGGCCTCACGGTAGCATGGTGGTTAGCATCAATGCTTCACAGCTCCAGGGTCCCAGGTTCGATTCCTGGCTGGGTCACTGTCTGTGTGGAGTCTGCATGTCCTCCCTGTGTGTGCGTGGGTTTCCTCCGGGTGCTCCGGTTTCCTCCCACAGTCCAAAGATGTGTGGGTTAGGTGGATTGGCCATGCTAAATTGCCCGTAGTGTAAGGTTAATGGGGGGATTGTTGGGTTACGGGTATACGGGTTACGTGGGTTTAAGTAGGGTGATCATTGCTCGGCACAACATCGAGGGCCGAAGGGCCTGTTCTGTGCTATACTGTTCTATGTTCTAATGTGCAAATCCACACGGACAGTGACCCAGAGCCGGGATCGAACCTGGGACCTCGGTGCCGTGCGGCAGCAGTGCTAACCACTGCGCCACCGTGCAGATGTGGTTGCCATGACATACAATGGGATCTAGAAACTCCCACCTACCACAGCCACAACACCTCACCTGCACTGCCAGCTCTATCTGAGGAGTTGCAGACCGGGGAGCTGAACTCCAAGTGGGAGGTGAGATAGAGGATGGTCCATGGGCGGACGCGTTGAGTAGAGTCAACGCATCCGTAACATGTGCCAGGCTCAGCCTGATACAATTTAAGGTCGTTCACCGGGCTCACGTGACAGTGGCTCGGATGACCAGATTCTTTGGGGTGGAAGACAGGTGTGGGAGGACCAGTGACCCATGTCCACAAGTTCTGGACATGTGCAAAGCTTAGGGGATTTTGGCAGGGGTTTGCGGACGTCCTGTCCACGGTGTTAAAAACAAGGGTGGCACTGAGTCCAGAAGTGGCGATTTCTGGGGTGTCGGAAGGGCCGGGAATCCAGGAGGAGAAAGAGGCAGACGGTCTGGCCTTTGCTTCCCTGGTAGCCCGGAGACAGATACTATTAGCTCAAAGCCCCCGAAGTCGGAGACCTGGCTATCGGACATGGCTAGCTTTCTCTGTTTGGAGAAAATCAAGTTCGCCTTGAGAGAGTCACTGTTAGGGTTCACCCGGAGGTGGCAACCGTTCGTCAACTTCTTCGCGGAAAATTAATCGTCAGCTGGGCGGGGGGGGGGTAGTTTCGATTAGAGTAGGGGGTCAATAAGGGAGGGACCTGTACGGGAGGTAAATGGCTTTTGCACTATGTTTATGGTTCATGTTTATTTTGTTGTTACTATACCAAAAATACCTCAATAAAATGTTTATTTAAAAAAAAATTAAATTCCCTTAAGTCACCAAACTCCAACTGGAGCGCTCTACTGCAGCACTCCAGTGCAAACAAATACTGATAACGGTAAATTACAGCGGAGGCTGGAATCTGAAACGAAACAGAAAATCCTGGACTTTCGCAGCAGGTCTGACAGCCTCTGTGGAGAGAGAGAAGGAAGTTGACGTTTCGAGGCTGGATGGCTCTAAAGTCGTCCAGACTCAACTTTAGCTCCCTTTTCTCTCCACAGATGCTTCAGACCTTCTGCAACCGTCTGGTATTTTCTGTTTTTAAACAAATACTGAGGCCTTTAGCGTGTTGTATAAATGAAAGTTCATTCTTCTCAATGTCTCCCTTCTCACCTTGTCTCTTTTTCTTTCCCTCGGCCCCTCCAAGCTGGTGAAGCTCATCGAAAACCTGAATGCTCAGATGCAGAGTAAAGGCCGTGAGCTGAACGAGTACCGGGAGAAGTACAACATTCGGCTGATGAACGAGGACGAGAAGGCGGCGCGGGAGGGCGAGTCTCGGACCCGAGCCGGGGGCACGGGAGTCCTGGTGTCCTAGGTTGCTGTGACGACGAGGAGGAGGAGGTTGTTGGTGGGGGTAATGGTGCCTCTGGGAAGCACCCAGTGCAGGCCCCCCCTTCATTCGCCAGCTCTTGGAGGAGCGTGACTAGAGGGTTTTCCATTTTTGTGGCTATTTGATCGGGGGGGGGGGGGGGTGTTGTATTTCTCCTGGGCTCTGAAGGCTCCGGTGCGTTTTCTTAAGTTCTTTAAGTTGTGTTTCAGTTGTTAACCTGATGATTAAACTTGTGTGACTGTGAGTGAGGATTCTTGCCCGCCTTTCTGATTTCCTTCCCCAGCCAGTGTGCTGGCCCACTCAACCCAACCTGACCCCTCACTCCAGCACTCCCTCAGTGCAGGCCTCCAATTGCTTTCACCCGAATGCACTGGGCCTTCATTGTAGAAAATGATAGAGAGGAACAGGCCATTCAGCCTGTTGTGTCTGTGCTAGCTCTTTGTGACTGATTCAATTAGTCATCCCCCCGGTATTTCTCCCATTCCCCCTTTCTGGAAGTTCCTATTGAATCTGCTCCCACCGCCCTTTTCAGACAGAACCTTCCAGATCACAACTCTGTAAAAACATTTCTCCTCATCCTCATCTCCCCCTCTGCTTCTTTTACTGATTCTCTTCAATCTGTGTCCCTCTGGTTCCCCACCCTCCTGTCACTGGGAACACTTCCTCCTTCTTTACTCCATCTGAACTTTCTCAACTCGCAGGAGAACAATCCCAGACTCTCTGCATCGGCTGCCCACATCCCCAGAGCGTTCCGCTAAATCCTCCTGCCCACCCTCTCCGAGGCCTCTCCACCTCCTTCCTGAATTACAGGGCCCCAGAATTGGACCTAGTATTCCAGCTGAGGGCTAACCCATGCTTTAGAAAGTTTTGGCCCCTTTCTCTCAATATTAATGATTGTCCTGATCCCTTAACTTCACCCATGGTGTTGGCCACCTTCGCTGCTCTCTTCCCACCAACCCCACTGCCCACAGCCATGGGATTAATGATCACTTTGTCTTCCGGTGTAACAAACCTGGGGGGGGGAGCTTCTTTTCCTGGCTAGGCCAGCATTTATTGCCCATCCCAAACGGCCCCTGGAGAAAGTGGTGCTGAGCTGCCCTTCTTGAACCGCTGCAGTCCCTACGGTGTAGGTAACCCCATTGTGCTGTTAGGGAGGGAGTTCCAGGATGTTTCCCTCGTGACAGTGAAGCAACGGCGATATATTTCCAAGTCAGGGTGGTGAGTGACTGCATAGCATTTACAGTGCAGAAGGAGGCCACTCGGCCCATCGAGCCTGCAACAGCTCTTGGAAAGAGCAGCCTACCCGAGGCCAACCCCTCCACCCTAACCCAGTAACCCCACCCGACACTCTGGGCAATTTAGCATGGCCAATCCACCTAACCTGCACATCTTTGGACTGTGGGAGGAAACCAGAGCACCCGGAGGAAACCCACGCACACACGGGGAGGATGTGCAGACTCCGCACAGACAGTGACCCAAGCTGGAATCGAACCTGGGACCCTGGAGCTGTGAAGCAATTGTGTCTTTAAGACCGAGGTAGAGAGGTTCTCGATTATTCGGGTTATGGGGAGAAGGCAGGAGAATGGGGATGAGAAAAATGTCAGCCATGATTCCATGGCGGAGCAGATTCTATGGACTGTGTGGCTTAACTCTGCACCCATATCTTATGGTATTGTAGGTGGTGGGGTTCCCGGGTATCTGCTGTTCTTGTCCTAGATGGTAGAGGTCGTGGGTTTGGAAGGTGCTGTCTGAGGAGCCTTGGTGAGTTCCTGCAGTGCATCTTGTAGACGGTATACACGGCTGCTACTGTGCATCGGGGGTGGGTGTCGGGATAATCAAGTGGGGCTGCTTTGTTGGGGCTGCATTGACCCAGAAAAACGGAGTACAGAACGAAGGGCAGGATCTCGATCTCCGGAGAAGGGGGATCATTCAGGTCTGAGTGAGATGTGGCAGATAATCTCTTCCTGTTCAGAGGTTTGCGAATTCACAGGGAAGTAGGGGTATTCAAAACTGGGGACACCAGATTTCTAGACAGTGAGTGGTGTGGGGAGGGGGGGGGGGGGACAGGCACATTGGCATTGCCCAGCAGAGCAGCCTTGGAGCAGGGTTTTCCCCACCCCTCTGGCTGCCGTTCCTAAGAGGTTACATCCACCTTTCGGGGGGGGGGGTTCAAATGTAAGGGATTCACGGCAGATGTGAAGGGTTTCTTAAACTTTGGAATTCTCTTCCCCAAAGACCGGGGGAGTTTGGGTCATTGAATACATTCAGAGTGGAGATTTGACCACCAAGGGAGGGGGGGTTGGTGGGGGAAGTGGCGACAGGAAGCTGTTGATGCCACAATCTAGTCCTGATCTGAATGGCTGAGTAGGTCTGAGCAGTGTTCCTGTTATGAGCTCTGGGATCTCTGATGAGACAGCCACGGAGAGGAGGTTGACAAAAACCATGCACACCCGCACGAGATGTTCAGGTACTCGGCTTTTATTGCTGCAGATCCCCTATCGCTTACCGCCTCCCCAACGTTGCCGTCATGTTTTGGTGTCCAGAGTGTAGATCCCAGGGGAACAGTTCCTACCGTCTCTCCCTCGGCCCCCGATAAGGCACAGACTCTCTCCCACCACCGCAATGCGGTGGCCAAACCTCTTCATCTCCGGGTCACTGTTCGGAAGGTGGAACCACATCCCTCCTGGAGGGCCTGGGAAAATACAAGGGAATTGGTTGCAGAATAAATCTCCCTCGACATTGATCCGGGGAATGTTTGATGGGGGCAGATTGGGGTTAGATACAGATTAAAGCTCCCTCTACACTGTCCCCATCAAACCCTCCCAGGGCAGGGACAGCACGGTGTTAGATACAGAGTAAAGCTCCCCCTGCACTGTCCCCATCGAACACTCCCAGGACAGGTACAGCATAGGGTTAGATACAGAGTAAAGCTCCCTCTGCACTGTCCCCATCGAACACTCCCAGGACAGGTACAGCACGGTGTTAGATACAGAGTAAAGCTCCCTCTGCACTGTCCCCATCAAACACTCCCAGGACAGGTACAGCTCGGTGTTAGATACAGAGTAAAGCTCCCTCTACACTGTCCCCATCAAACACTCCCAGGACAGGTACAGCACGGGGTTAGATACAGAGTAAAGCTCCCTCTGCACTGTCCCCATCAAACACTCCCAGGACAGGTACAGCACGGGGTTAGATACAGAGTAAAGCTCCCTCTACACTGTCCCCATCAAACACTCCCAGGACAGGGACAGCACGGGGTTAGATACTGAGTAAAGCTCCCTCTACACTGTCCCCATCGAACACTCCCAGGACAGGGACAGCACAGAGTTAGATACAGAGTAAAGCTCCCTCTACACTGTCCCCATCAAACACTCCCAGAACAGGTACGGCATGGGGTTAGATACAGAGTAAAGCTCCCTCTACACTGTCCCCATCAAACACTCCCAGAACAGGTACGGTATGGGGTTAGATACAGAGTAAAGCTCCCTCTACACCGTCCCCATCAAACACTCCCAGGACAGGTACAGCACTGGGTTAGATACAGAGGAAAGCTCCCTCTACACTGTCCCCATCAAACACTCCCGGGACAGGGACAGCACGGGGTTAGATACAGAGTAAAGCTCCCTCTACATTGTCCCCATCAAACACTCCCAGGACAGGTACAGCATGGGGTTAGATACAGAGTAAAGCTCCCTCTACACTGTCCCCATCAAACACTCCCGGGACAGGTACAGCACGGGGTTAGATACAGAGTAAAGCTCCCTCGACACTGTCCCCATCAAACACTCCTCGGACAGGTACAGCACGGGGTTAGATACAGAGTAAAGCTCCCTCTACACTGTCCCCATCAAACACTCCCAGGACAGGTACAGCATGGGGTTAGATACAGAGTAAAGCGCCCTCTACACTGTCCCCATCAAACACTCCCAGGACAGGGACAGCACGGGGTTAGATACAGAGTAAAGCTCCCTCTACACTGTCCCCATCAAACACTCCTAGGACAGGGACAGCACGGGGTTAGATACAGAGTAAAGCTCCCTCTACACTGTCCCCATCAAACACTCCTAGGACAGGTACAGCACGGGGTTAGATACAGAGTAAAGCTCCCTCTACACTGTCCCCATCAAACACTCCCAGGACAGGTACAGCACGGGGTTAGACACAGAGTAAAGCTCCCTCTACACTGTCCCCATCAAACACTCCCAGGACAGGTACAGCACGGGGTTAGATACAGAGTAAAGCTCCCTCTCCACTGTCCCCATCAAACACTCCCAGGACTGGTACAGCACAGAGTAAATCTCCCTCAACACTTTACCGCAGCACAGTTCGAAACTTACGTGTGTCGTAGATGAAGAGATCATTGCAGGCGGTGTCTGTTGCCTTGTTGAACACTCTCCCCCATATAGTACACCGAAGGGCCCCACGAGGGTCATGGAATGATGGCGTAAGGCTCCTGGGCTTCGGGGTGAAACGTTTCCTGATGTAATGAGGGATCTGAGATACTCGATGAGTCTGGGGGCGTGCAGAGGATCTGGCTGTTCATTGAGAGGAACAGAGGCAAGGTGAAATATCACTCAATCTCTCTGTATCTCTCTCTCTGCCCAGTCTGCTTCTCCCTCTCTGAAACTCACCCTCACATCCCGATCTGTCCAGATCCCGACCATCTCGATCTCTGGAGAATTCCGGCCTCCAAACACCAAGAGTTCGTATCGTGATGTCGCGTGGCCGTGCACCCGGGTCAGAATGGCGGAATGTCCTGATCTTGAGGCTGTTCGTGACTCGCGTTCCTTGTACCTGGAATGGGGTAGGGGGTCAAGACAGCAGGGTCAGGGGTGCCTTGAGTCAAAGAAGGACAAGAAGACCAAATCCCCAGACAGCTCCTAAAGTCCCAGTGCAGTCTGATCCAAAGCCCTGTCCTGTTACTGAATCTAGACAATACAGAACAGAAAGAGTTTGCTCAGCCCATGTTGACTGGATAACTTTCAAATTGTTGGCACAATTAGCCCTGGCATCCATCGCTCCACTCAGTCCAAATACAATGGTCGCTCCACTCAGTCCAAATACAATGGTCGCTCCACTCAATCCAAATACAATTGTCACGCCACTCAATTCAATACGATCATCGTTCCCCTCAATCTGATATAAACATTGCATGCGATCTGGAATGAGATCAGTCAGTCGAACTGCGCCAGCAGTTTGAAAGAGCTGTGCAAATGTTCCCACTCCCTTATTCTTTCCACGATCTATACATTTCTCCCCTTCAGGTGTTTTTCAAATTGCCCTTCTGGAAGTTCCTATTGAATCTGACTTCATCACCGTTTGACACAGCACCCTCCAGATCACAACCCTCCGCTGCATAAAAATATTACTCCTCAACCCCATCAACCCCATCAACTCTCTGCTTCATTTACCGATTCGCTCCAATCAGTGTCCCTCTGATTATCAACACTCCTTCACTGGAAATATAGTTTAGGGATGGATACAGGGGTATGGAGAGAGAGTGGGGCAGTGGGATTAGTTTGGGGATTGATACAGGGCTATGGGGAGAGAGTGGGGCAGTGAGATTAGTTTGGGGATTGATACAGGGGTACGGGGAGAGCGAGACAGTGGGTTTAGTTTGGGGATTGATAGAGGGCTATGGAGAGAGAGCGGGGCAGAGGGATTAGTTTGGTGATTGATACAGGGCTATGGAGAGAGAGTGGGGCAGTGGGATTAGTTTGGGGATTGATACAGTGTTATGGAGAGAGAGCGGGGCAGAGGGATTAGTTTGGTGATTGATACAGGGCTATGGAGAGAGTGGGGCAGTGGGATTAGTTTGGGGATGCATTCAGGGCTATGGGGAGAGAGCGGGGCAGTGGGATTAGTTTGGGGATTCATACAGGGCTATGGGGAGAGAGTGGTGCAGTGGGATTAGTTTGGGGATTGATACAGGGCTCTGCGGAGAGAGTGGAGCAGTGGGATTAGTTTGGGGATTCATACAGGGCTATGGGGAGAGAGTGGTGCAGTGGGATTAGTTTGGGGATTGATACAGGGCTCTGCGGAGAGAGTGGAGCAGTGGGATTAGTTTGGGGATTGATACAGGGCTATGGGGAGAGAGCGGGACTGGGATTAGTTTGGGGATTGATACAGGGATATGGAGACAGAGTGGGGCAGTGGGATTAGATTGGGGTTGATACAGGGCTATGGGGAGAGATTGGGCAGTGGGATTAGTTTGGGGATTGATACAGGGCTATGGGGAGAGAGCGGGGCAGTGGGATTAGTGTGGGGATTGATACAGGGCTCTGCAGAGAGTGGGGTAATGGGATTAGTTTGGGGTTTGATACAGGGCTATGGGGAGAGAGTGGGGCAGTGAGATTAGTTTGGGGATTGATACAGGGCTATGGGGAGAGAGTGGGGCAGTGGGATTAGTTTGGGGATGGATACAGGGCTATGGGGAGAGAGCGGGGCAGAGGGATTTGTTTGGGGATGGATACAGGGCTATGGGGAGAGAGCGGGGCAGTGGGATTAGTTTGGGGATTGATACAGGGCTATGGGGAGAGAGTGGGGCAGTGAGATTAGTTTGGGGATTGATACAGGGCTATGGGGAGAGAGTGGGGCAGTGGGATTAGTTTGGTGATTGATACAGGGCTGTGGGGAGCAAGCGGGGCAGTGGGATTAGTTTGGGGATTGATACAGGGGTACGGGGAGAGCAGGACAGTGGGATTAGTTTAGGGAAGATGCTGGAATCTATCATCAAGGAAGAAATTGCGAGGCATCTGGATAGAAATTGTCCCATTGGGCAGACGCAGCATGCGTTCGTAAAAGGCAGGTCGTGCCTAACTAATTTAGTGGAATTTTTTGAGGACATTACCAGTGCAGTAGATAACGGGGAGCCGATGGATGTGGTATATCTGGATTTCCAGAAAGCCTTTGACAAGGTGCCACACAAAAGGTTGCTGCATAAGATAAAGATGCATGGCATTAAGGGTAAAGTAGTAGCATGGATAGAGGATTGGTTAATTAATAGAAAGCAAAGAGTTGGGATAAATGGGTGTTTCTCTGGTTGGCAATCAGTAGCTAGTGGTGTCCCTCAGGGATCCGTGTTGGGCCCACAATTGTTCACAATTTACATTGATGATTTGGAGTTGGGGACCAAGGGCAATGTGTCCAAGTTTGCAGATGACACTAAGATGAGTGGTAAAGCGAAAAGTGCAGAGGATACGGGAAGTCTGCAGAGGGATTTGGATAGGTTAAGTGAATGGGCTCGGGTCTGGCAGATGGAATACAATGTTGACAAATGTGAGGTTATCCATTTTGGTAGGAATAACAGCAAACGGGATTATTATTTAAACGATAAAATATTAAAGCATGCCGCTGTTCAGAGAGACTTGGGTGTGCTAGTGCATGAGTCACAGAAGGTTGGTTTACAAGTGCAACAGGTGATTAAGAAGGCAAATGGAATTTTGTCCTTCATTGCTAGAGGGATGGAGTTTAAGACTAGGGAGGTTATGTTGCAATTGTATAAGGTGTTAGTGCGGCCACACCTGGAGTATTGTGTTCAGTTTGGTCTCCTTACTTGAGAAAGGACGTACTGGCGCTGGAGGGTGTGCAGAGGAGATTCACTAGGTTAATCCCAGAGCTGAAGGGGTTGGATTATGAGGAGAGGTTGAGTAGACTGGGACTGTACTCGTTGGAATTTAGAAGGATGAGGGGGGATCTTATAGAAACATTTAAAATTATGAAGGGAATAGATAGGATAGATGCAGGCAGGTTGTTTCCACTGGCGGGTGACAGCAGAACTATGGGGCATAGCCTTAAAATAAGGGGAAGTAGATTTAGGACTGAGTTTAGGAGGAACTTCTTCACCCAAAGGGTTGTGAATCTATGGAATTCCTTGCCCAGTGAAGCAGTTGAGGCTCCTTCATTACATGTTTTTAAGGTAAAGATAGATAGTTTTTTGAAGAATAAAGGGATTAAGGGTTATGGTGTTCGGGCCGGAAAGTGGAGCTGAGTCCACAAAAGATCAGCCATGATCTAATTGAATGGCGGAGCAGGCTCGAGGGGCCAGATGGCCTACTCCTGCTCCTAGTTCTTATGTTCTTATGTTTGGGGATTGATACAGGGCTATGGGGAGAGAGTGGGGCAGTGAGATTAGTTTGGGGATTGATACAGGGATATGGGGAGAGAGCGGGGCAGAGGGATTAGTTTGAACATAGAACATACAACATAGAACGATACAGCGCAGTACAGGCCCTTCGGCCCTCGATGTTGCACCGACATGGAAAAAATCTAAAGGCCATCTAACCTACACTATGCCCTTATCATCCATATGCTTATCCAATAATTTTTTTAATGCCCTCAATGTTGGCGTGTTCACTACTGCTGCAGGTAGGGCATTCCACGGCCTCACCACTCTTTGCGTAAAAAACCCACCTCTGACCTCTGTCCTATATCTATTACCCCTCAATTTAAGGCTATGTCCCCTCGTGCTAGCCACCTCCATCCGCGGGAGAAGGCTCTCGCTGTCCACCCTATCTAACCCTCTGATCATTTTGTATGCCTCTATTAAGTCACCTCTTAACCTTCTTCTCTCTAACGAAAACAACCTCAAGTCCATCAGCCTTTCCTCATAAGATTTTCCCTCCATACCAGGCAACATCCTGGTAAATCTCCTCTGCACCCGTTCCAAAGCTTCCACGTCCTTCCTATAATGAGGCGACCAGAACTGTTTGGGGATTGACACAGGGCTCTGCGGAGAGAGCGGGGCAGTGGGATTAGTTTGGGGATGGATTCAGGGCTATGGGGAGAGAGCGGGGCAGTGGGATTAGTTTGGGGATTGATACAGGGCTATGGGGAGAGAGTGGGGCAGTGGGATTAGTTTGAGGTTTGATACAGGGCTATGGAGAGAGAGCAGGGCAGTGGGATTAGTTTGGGGATTGATACAGGGCTATGGGGAGAGAGCGGGGCTGTAGGATTAGTTTGAGGTTTGATACAGGGCTATGGGGAGAGTGGGGTAGTGGGATTAGTTTGGGGATTGATACAGGGATTTGGGGAGAGAGTGGGGTAGTGAGATTAGTTTGAGGTTTGATACAGGGGTATCGAGAGAGAGCGGGGCAGTGGGATTAGTTTGGGGATTGATACAGGGCTATGGGGAGAGAGTGGGGCAGTGGGATTAGTTTGGGGATTGATACAGGGCTATGGCGAGAGAGCGGGGCAGTGGGATTAGTTTGGGGATTGACACAGGGCTATGGGGAGAGAGTGGGGCAGTGGGATTAGTTTGGGGATTGATACAGGTCTTTGGGGAGAGAGCGGGGCAGTAGGATTAGTTTGAGATTTGATACAGGGCTATGAGGAAAGGGTGGGGCTGTAGGATTAGTTTGAGGTTTGATACAGGGCTATGGGGAGAGTGGGGTAGTGGGATTAGTTTGGGGATTGATACAGGGATTTGGGGAGAGAGTGGGGTAGTGAGATTAGTTTGAGGTTTGATACAGGGGTATGGAGAGAGAGCGGGTCAGTGGGATTAGTTTGGGGATTGATACAGGGCTATGGGGAGAGAGTGGGGCAGTGGGATTAGTTTGGGGATTGATACAGGGCTATGGGGAGAGAGCGGGGCTGTGGATTATTTTGTGGATTGATACAGGGCTATGGGGAGAGAGCGGGGCAGTGGATTATTTTGGGGATTGATACAGAGCTATGGGGAGAGAGCGGGGCAGTGGGATTAGTTTGGGGATTGATACAGGGCTATGGAGAGAGCGGGGCAGTGGGATTAATTTGGGAATTGATACAGGGCTATGGGGAGAGAGTGGGGCAGTGGGATTAGTTTGGGGATTGATACAGGGCTATGGGGAGAGAGCGGGGCAGTGGGATTAGTTTGGGGATTGATACAGGGCTATGGAGAGAGCGGGGCAGTGGGATTAATTTGGGGATTGATACAGGGCTATGGGGAGAGAGTGGGACAGTGGGATTAGTTTGAGGATTGATACAGGGCTGTGGGGACAGAGCGGGGCAGTGGGATTAGTTTGGGGATTGATACAGGGCTATGGGGAGAGAGCGGGGGCAGTGGGATTAGTGTGGGGATTGATACAGGGCTATGGGGAGAGAGTGGGGCAGTGGGATTAGTTTGGAGATTGATACAGGGCTATGGGAAGAGAGTGGGGCAGTGGATTAGTTTGCGGATTGATACAGGGCTATGGGGAGAGAGCGGGGCAGTGGGATTAGTTTGGAGATTGATACAGGGATATGGGGAGAGTGTGCGGCAGTAGGATTAGTTTGGGGATTGATACAGGGCTATGGGGAGAGAGCGGGGCTGTGGATTATTTTGTGGATTGATACAGGGCTATGGGGAGAGAGCGGGGCAGTGGATTATTTTGGGGATTGATACAGGGCTATGGGGAGAGAGCGGGGCAGTGGGATTAGTTTGGGGATTGATACAGGGCTATGGAGAGAGCGGGGCAGTGGGATTAATTTGGGAATTGATACAGGGCTATGGGGAGAGAGTGGGGCAGTGGGATTAGTTTGGGGATTGATACAGGGCTATGGGGAGAGAGCGGGGCAGTGGGATTAGTTTGGGGATTGATACAGGGCTATGGAGAGAGCGGGGCAGTGGGATTAATTTGGGATTGATACAGGGCTATGGGGAGAGAGTGGGACAGTGGGATTAGTTTGAGGATTGATACAGGGCTGTGGGGACAGAGCGGGGCAGTGGGATTAGTTTGGGGATTGATACAGGGCTATGGGGAGAGAGCGGGGCAGTGGGATTAGTGTGGGGATTGATACAGGGCTATGGGGAGAGAGTGGGGCAGTGGGATTAGTTTGGAGATTGATACAGGGCTATGGGAAGAGAGTGGGGCAGTGGGATTAGTTTGCGGATTGATACAGGGCTATGGGGAGAGAGCGGGGCAGTGGGATTAGTTTGGAGATTGATACAGGGATATGGGGAGAGTGTGCGGCAGTAGGATTAGTTTGGGGATTGATACAGGGCTATGGGGAGAGAGTGGGGCAGTAGGATTAGTTTGTGGATGAATATCGGGGTCGGCTCCACAACTCCCACTGTGCTTACCAGTATCTTTGTGCAAAGATATCGACGTGGAGAGTGAAGATGCTTGCGAATCTCCTCTGTGTGTGGATTCCCCCCTCTCTCCCCACCACCACCACCTCTCGGTCAGACAGCTTGGTGCAAGTATGTCCGCTCAGTCCCACAGGAGGCTGGCTGCCATGCCCCGGGGTTAACTCGTTCCAGCCTCCTCCCGCCTCCAGGTCGAAGGCATGGACCTCCACAACCCGCCTCTTCCCATCCCAGCCCCCCACCAACAGCAGCCAGCGATCGTGAAGGGTCACTGCCCCATGGTGGCTGCGCGAAGGACCCCCGGAGACCACCCGCTCGACCGTCAGGGTGGTGGGATCGAGGACGACCAGGTCATTCAGGGGAGGAACCCGGGGTTCCGACGTTCGCATTCCACCAAAAACCACCAACTTGCCCCCCACCAGGTTGATGCTGTGGAAGGCTCTGGCCAGTAACTCCGAGGATCCCACCCTCTTCCAGACGCATTGTGCCTCTGGGACGCCCGGGACAGTCTTTCGACCACCTCCGACCTGTGGAAACAAGAATGTATTTTCGTTGGGGATCACAAAATAGGTTATTTAGCAATTTGTGTGCAGTCAATCCCATTGCTGACCAGCCAATCACCATTACTGACCGTCCAGCCAATCACCATCACTAATTGTCCAGTCAAGTGCTACCATTAGCCATCCAGCTAGTCACTATACTGACTGTGCAGCCAATCACCATCACTGATGATGCAGCCAATCACCATCACTGACTGTGCAGCCAATCACCATCACTGATGATGCAGCCAATCACCATCACTGATGATGCAGCCAATCACCATCACTGATGATGCAGCCAATCACCATCACTGACTGTGCAGCCAATCACCATCACTGACTGTGCAGCCAATCACCATCACTGACTGTGCAGCCAATCACCATCACTGATGATGCAGCCAATCACCATCACTGACTGTGCAGCCAATCACCATCACTGATGATGCAGCCAATCACCATCACTGACTGTGCAGCCAATCACCATCACTGATGATGCAGCCAATCACCATCACTAACTGTGCAGCCAATCACCATCACTGACTGTGCAGCCAATCACCATCACTGATGATGCAGCCAATCACCATCACTGACTGTGCAGCCAATCACCATCACTGATGATGCAGCCAATCACCATCACTGACTGTGCAGCCAATCACCATCACTGATGATGCAGCCTATCATCACTGCTGACCATCCAGTCTATCCTAATTACTAAGCAATCATATTTTCCAGCCACATAATCACTATTTAATCATTTGAACAAAGACTCCCTGTAACTTTTCAACAATCACCAGCTCCATCCATCTAACCAATCACACTCTCTAACCAATCTATCACAATGTCTGACTGACCAATCACAACCTCTGACTAACCAATCACACTCTCTGACTAACCAATCACAATCTCTGACTGACCAATCACAATTACTGACTAAACAATCACACTCTCTGACTAACCAATTACACTCTGACTAACCAATCACACTCTGACTCACCAATCACACACTCTGACTAACCAATCACAATCTCTGACTAACTAATCACACTCTCTGACTAACCAATCACACTCTGACTAACCAATCACAATCACTGACTAACCAATCACAATCACTGACTAACCAATCACAATCTCTGACTAAACAATCACACTCTCTGACTAACCAATCACACTCTCTAACCAATCACACTCTCTGACTAACCAATCACACTTTCTGACTAACTATTCACAATCTCTGACTAGCCAATCACAATCTCTGACTAACCAATCATAATCTCTTACTAACCAATCAGAATCTCTTACTAACCAATCACAATCACTTACTAATCAATCACAATCTCTTACTAACCAATCACATTCTCTTCCTAACCAATTACAATCTCTTCCTAACCAATCACAATCGCTGACTAACCAATCAACTATCTCTTACCAACTAATCACAATCACTGACTAACCAATTAAAATCTCTAAGTAACCAATCACAATCTCCTCTTATTTTTTCTTTGAGGTGAAGGTGGCCGTGTTCCTCTTTTGGGCTGTTCAATAGGGTTCATTGGGTACATAGGTGACTGCTGAGACCAACCTGCATCCAGAAGGTTCTCCTGTAGATGGGTCCGGATTACACAGGCGATTGAGTTTGGTTAACCAAACAATCGCAGTCTCAAAAGAAATAGGAGGTATTTGTCAGGGCTAGGAGGCTGGGAACAGATGAAGCCTGTGTGTAATATAAGGAAAGTAGGAAGGAAGGAACTTAAGCACAGAGTCAGGAGGGCTAAAATGGGTCACGAAAAGTCATTAGCAAATAGGGTTAAGGAAAATCCCAAGGCTTTTTACACGTACATAAAAAGAAAGAGGGTAGCCAGGGAAAGGGTTGGCCCACTGAAGGATAGGCATGGAAATGGGTGAGGTACTAAATTAATACTTTGCATCAGTATTCACCAAAGAGAAGGAATTGGTGGATGTTGAGTCTGGAGAAAGGTGTGTAGATAGCCTGGGTCACATTGAGATCCAAAAAGACGAGGTGTTGGGCGTCTTGAAAAATATTAAGGTGCGTAAGTCCCCAGGGCCTGATGGGATCTACCCCAGAATACTGAAGGAGGCTAGAGAGGAAATTGCTGAGGCCTTGACAAAAATCTTTGGGTCCTCACTGTCTTCAGGTGATGTCCCGGAGGACTGGAGAATAGCCAATGCTGTTCCTTTGTTCAAGAAGGGTAGCAAGGATAATCCAGGGAACTACAGTCTGGTGAGCCTTGCGTCAGTGGTAGGGAAACTACTGGAGAGAATTCTTCGAGACAGGATCTACTCCCATTTGGAAGCAAATGGATGTATTAGTGAGAGGCAGCACGGTTTTGTAAAGGGGAGGTCGTGTCTCATTAACTTGATAAAGTTTTTCAAGGAGGTCACAAAGATGATTGATGCAGGTAGGGCCGTGGATGTTGTCTAGATGGACTTCAGTAAGGCCTTTCACAAGGTGCTAGTGTTCATTAGCAGAGGGATTGAATTTAAGAGCCGTGAGGTGATGATGCAGCTGTACAAATGGAGAGTAGGTCTTACGAGGAAAGGTTGAGGGTGCTAGGCCTTTTCTCATTAGAACGGAGAAGGATGATGGGCGACTTGATAGAGGTTTATAAGATGATCAGGGGAGTAGATAGAGTAGACAGTCAGAGACTTTTTCCCCAGGTGGAACAAACCATTACAAGGGGACATAAATTTAAGGTGAATGATGGAAAAGATAAGGGGGATGTCAGAGGTAAGTTCTTTACCCAGAGAGTAGTGGGGGCATGGAACGCACTGCCTGTGGAAGTAGTAGAGTTGGAAACATTAGGGACCTTCAAGCGGCCATTGGATAGGTGCATGGATTACGGTAGAATGCTGGGTTGTTTTTAATCTAGGACAAAAGTTCGGCACAACATCGTGGGCCGAAGGGCCTGCTCTGTGCTGTATTTTCTATGTTCTATGTCCCTCATGGCAGACTGGTACAAAAGGTGAAGTCACACGGGATCAGAGGTGAGCTGGCAAGATGGATACAGAACTGGCTAGGTCATAGAAGGCAGAGAGTAGCAATGGAAGGGTGATTTTCTAATTGGAGGCCTGTGACTAGTGGTGTCCCGCAGGGATCAGTGCTGGGACCTTTGCTGTTCGTAGTATATATAAATGATTTGGAGGAAAATGTAACTGGTCTGATTAGTAAGTTTGTGGATGACAGAAAGGTTAGTGGAATTGCGGATAGCCATGAGGACTGTCAGAGGATACAGCAGGATTTAGATCATTTGGAGACTTGGGCGGAGAGATGGCAGATGGAGTTTAATCCGGACAAATGTGAGGTAATGCATTTTGGAAGGTCTAATGAAGGTAGGGAATGTACAGTGAATGGTAGAACCCTCAAGAGTATTGACAGTCAGAGAGATCTAGGTGTACAGGTCCACAGGTCACTGAAAGGGACAACACAGGTGGAGAAGGTAGTCAAGAAGGCATACGGCATGCTTGCCTTCATTGGCCAGGGCATTGAGTATAAGAATTGGCAAGTCATGTTGCAGCTGTATGGAACCTTAGTTAGGCCCCACTTGGAGTATAGTGTTCAATTCTGGTCGCCACACTACCAGAAGGATGTGGAGGCTGTGGAGAGGGTGCAGAAGAGATTTACCAGGATGTTGCCTGGTATGGAGGGCATTAGCTATGAGGAAAGGTTGAATAAACTTGGTTTGTTCTCACTGGAACGTCAGAGGTTGATGGGTGACTTGACAGAAGTCTACAAAATTATGAGGGGCATAGACAGAGTGGATAGTCAGAGACTTTTCCCCAGGGTAGAGGGGTCAATTACTAGGAGGCATAGGTTTAAGGTGCAAGGGATAAGGTTTAGAGTCGATGTACAAGGCATGTTTTTTACACAGAGGGTAGTGGGTGCCTGGAACTCGCTGCCGGAGGAGGTGGTGGAAGCAGGGACGATAGTGACATTTAAGGGGCATCTTGACAAATACATGAATAGGATGGGAATAGAGGGATACGGACCCAGGAAGTGTAGAAAATTTTAGTTTAGACGGGCAGCAAGGTCGGCACAGGCTTGGGAGGGCCGAAGGGCCTGTTCCTGTGCTGTACCTTTCTTTGTTCTTTGGTCTTTGTTCAAACAAATCAAACAAACCAATCACAGTCTCCAACTAACCAACTAATCAGATTCTCAAACTGACCAACCAATCACCATCTCGACTCAACCAACCAATCACAGTTTCGAACTAACCAAGGGACCACAATCTCACACGAACAAACCAATCGCAGTTGCCAACTGACCAACCAATCAAAATCTCAAACTAACCAACCAATCACAGCCTTGAACTAACTAACCAATAACAATGTCGACCTCACCAAACAACGGCCATCTCAAACTAACTAACCAACCACAGTCTCATCCTAATCAACCAATCGCATTCTCAACAAATCATTGTCTTCAACTCAAACCAATCACAGCCTCCCTTGATCTAACCAACAAATCACAGTCTCGACCGAACCGACCAATCAGTGTCTCAAACTAACCAACCAATCGAAGTTTCAAACAAACCACTTAGATCACAAACTAACCAACCAATCACAATTTTGAAGAAATTAACCAATTGCAGTCTCAACCTAACCTACCAATCACAAACTCAAACAAACCAATAAATCACAACCTCGAAGTAGCTAACTAATCACGGCCCTGAACCAACCAATCACCACCTTGAACTAACCAATCACAATCTCTCAGTAACTAACCAATCACAATCTCTCAGTAACTAACCAATCACAATCTCTCAGTAACCAACCAATCACAATCTCTCAGTAACTAACCAATCACAATCTCTCAGTAACTAATCAATCACAATCACTCCGTAACTACTCAATCAGAATCTCTCAGTAACTAACCAATCACAATCTCTCAGTAACTAATCAATCACAATCACTCAGTAACTACCCAATCAGAATCTCTCAGTAACTAACCAATCACAATCTCTCAGTAACTAACCAATCACAATCTCTCAGTAACTAATCAATCACAATCACTCAGTAACTACCAATCAGAATCACTCAGTAACTACCCAATCAGAATCTCTCAGTAACTAACCAATCAGAATCTCTCAGTAACTACCCAATCAGAATCACTCAGTAACTAACCAATCACAATCTCTTAGTAACTACCCAATCAGAATCTCTCAGTAACTAACCAATCACAATCTCTCAGTAACTACCCAATCAGAATCTCCCATTAACTACCCAATCACAATCTCTCAGTAACTAATCACAATAGCCAACTGAGCCATAAATCTCTAAATAACCAATAGAAAAATCTCAATCGCAATATCTAATTATCCAATCACAACCTCTAACTAGCCAAACCAATTTAAATCTCTAACCAGTTACAATCGGCAATGGTTGAACCAATCAGAATCTGACAGATCCGCCCAGCTGCAATCGCCAATCAACCGACCAAAATCGCTAACGAACTGATGGCAGTCGCTAACTAACAAACCAGTAACATTACCAGGCCACTCAACAACCTCGAAGCCTCCAACTAACTGACCAATCACCACCTCTAGCCAGCTGACCAATCACGGCGGGTACAGGGAGCTGAGGGTCAAATGTCATTGGTGGGGGGGGGTTCACAGAGTGGGTCTGACGCGAACTTGTGACCCCCCCCTGCGACTTGGGAAATGGCCGGCAGTGTGGGAGGGAGCGATGCTCAGGCACCCTCTCTCCCTTTCTCTCTCACCCTCTTATTACCTGCATTGCTGCTGTCGGCTCTGGTTGTCCTGGCGACGGTTGCCCTGGGAGACTGCAAGGCTGCAGTGCCGCTGGCAGCGGCCACATGCCAGAAAGTGGAACTCAGTTTATGACAATGCCAGCACCGCTGTAAACATGCTGCAGAGATGGGCAAGGGAGACGATCCCCCCCTCCGATAGGGGAACAGGCTGCCCAGTGTGTGTAAATGGGGAGGGGTGGGTGAGGGGGTTAATCCCCCCTCCGATAGGGGAACAGGCTGCCCAGTGTGTGTAAATGGGGAGAGGTGGGTGAGGGGGTTAATCCCCCTCCGATAGGGGAACAGGCTGCCCAGTGTGTGTAAATGGGGAGAGGTGGGTGAGGGGGTTTATGCCCCTCCGATAGGGGAACAGGCTGCCCAGTGTGTGTAAATGGGGAGAGGTGGGTGAGGGGGTTAATCCTCCCCTCCGATAGGGGAACAGGTTGCCCAGTGTGTGTAAATGGGGAGAGGTGGGTGAGGGGGTTAATCCCCCTCCGATAGGGGAACAGGCTGCCCAGTGTGTGTAAATGGGGAGAGGTGGGTGAGGGGGTTAATCCCCCTCCGATAGGGGAACAGGCTGCCCAGAGTGTGTAAATGGGGAGAGGTGGGTGAGGGGGTTAATCCCCCCTCCGATAAGGGAACAGGCTGCCCAGTGTGTGTCAATGGGGAGAGGTGGGTGAGGGGGATAATCCCCCTCCCATAGGGGAACAGGCTGCCCAGTGTGTGTAAATGGGGAGAGGTGGGTGAGGGGGTTAATCCCCCTCCGATAGGGGAACAGGCTGCCCAGTGTGTGTAAATGGGGAGAGGTGGGTGAGGGGGTTAATCCCCCCTCCGATAGGGGAACAGGCTGCCCAGTGTGTGTAAATGGGGAGAGGTGGGTGAGGGGGTTAATCCCCCTCCGATAGGGGAACAGGCTGCCCAGTGTGTGTAAATGGGGAGAGGTGGGTGAGGGGGTTAATCCCCCTCCGATAGGGGAACAGGCTGCCCAGTATGTGTAAATGGGGAGAGGTGGGTGAGGGGGGTTAATCCCCCTCCGATAGGGGAACAGGCTGCCCAGTATGTGTAAATGGGGAGAGGTGGGTGAGGGGGGTTAATCCCCCTCCGATAGGGGAACAGGCTGCCCAGTATGTGTAAATGGGGAGAGGTGGGTGAGGGGGGTTAATCCCCCTCCGATAGGGGAACAGGCTGCCCAGTGTGTGTAAATGGGGAGAGGTGGGTGAGGGGGTTAATCCCCCTCCGATAGGGGAACAGGCTGCCCAGTGTGTGTAAATGGGGAGAGGTGGGTGAGGGGGTTAATCCCCCTCCGATAGGGGAACAGGCTGCCCAGTGTGTGTAAATGGGGAGAGGTGGGTGAGGGGGTTAATCCCCCTCCGATAGGGGAACAGGCTGCCCAGTGTGTGTAAATGGGGAGAGGTGGGTGAGGGGGTTAACCCCCCTCCGATAGGGGAACAGGCTGCCCAGTGTGTGTAAATGGGGAGAGGTGGGTGAGGGGGTTAATCCCCCCTCCGATAGGGGAACAGGCTGCCCAGTGTGTGTCAATGGGGAGAGGTGGGTGAGGGGGTTAATCCCCCTCCGATAGGGGAACAGGCTGCCCAGTGTATGTAAATGGGGAGAGGTGGGTGAGGGGGTTAATCCCCCTCCGATAGGGGAACAGGCTGCCCAGTGTGTGTAAATGGGGAGAGGTGGGTGAGGGGTTAATCCCCCTCCGATAGGGGAACAGGCTGCCCAGTGTGTGTAAATGGGGAGAGGTGGGTGAGGGGGTTAATCCCCCCTCCGATAGGGGAACAGGCTGCCCAGTGTGTGTCAATGGGGAGAGGTGGGTGAGGGGGTTAATCCCCCTCCCATAGGGGAACAGGCTGCCCAGTGTGTGTAAATGGGGAGAGGTGGGTGAGGGGGTTAATCCCCCTCCGATAGGGGAACAGGCTGCCCAGTGTGTGTAAATGGGGAGAGGTGGGTGAGGGGGTTAATCCCCCCTCCGATAGGGGAACAGGCTGCCCAGTGTGTGTAAATGGGGAGAGGTGGGTGAGGGGGTTAATCCCCCTCCGATAGGGGAACAGGCTGCCCAGTGTGTGTAAATGGGGAGATGTGGGTGAGGGGGTTAATCCCCCTCCGATAGGGGAACAGGCTGCCCAGTATGTGTAAATGGGGAGAGGTGGGTGAGGGGGGTTAATCCCCCTCCGATAGGGGAACAGGCTGCCCAGTGTGTGTAAATGGGGAGAGGTGGGTGAGGGGGTTAATCCCCCCTCCGATAGGGGAACAGGCTGCCCAGTGTGTGTAAATGGGGAGAGGTGGGTGAGGGGGTTAATCCCCCTCCGATAGGGGAACAGGCTGCCCAGTGTGTGTAAATGGGGAGAGGTGGGTGAGGGGGTTAATCCCCCTCCGATAGGGGAACAGGCTGCCCAGTGTGTGTAAATGGGGAGAGGTGGGTGAGGGGGTTAATCCCCCCTCCGATAGGGGAACAGGCTGCCCAGTGTGTGTAAATGGGGACGGGGTGGGTGAGGGGGTTAATCCCCCTCCGATAGGGGAACAGGCTGCCCAGTGTGTGTAAATGGGGAGAGGTGGGTGAGGGGGTTAATCCCCCTCCGATAGGGGAACAGGCTGCCCAGTGTGTGTAAATGGGGAGAGGTGGGTGAGGGGGTTAATCCCCTCCGATAGGGGAACAGGCTGCCCAGTGTGTGTAAATGGGGAGAGGTGGGTGAGGGGGTTAATCCCCCCTCCGATAGGGAACAGGCTGCCCAGTGTGTGTAAATGGGGAGAGGTGGGTGAGGGGGTTAATCCCTCTCCGATAGGGGAACAGGCTGCCCGGTGTGTGTAAATGGGGAGAGGTGGGTGAGGGGGTTAATCCCCCTCCGATAGGGGAACAGGCTGCCCAGTGTGTGTCAATAGGGGGAGGTGGGTGAGGGGGTTAATCCTCCTCCGATAGGGGAACAGGCTGCCCAGTGTGTGTAAATGGGGAGAGGTGGGTGAGGGGATTAATCCCCCTCCGATAGGGGAACAGGCTTCCCAGTGTGTCTAATAGAAACTGAGAAAATAGGCGCAGGAGGTGGCGATTGTGCCCTTCGAGCTGCTCCGCCATTCATTCCAATTTATGGCTGATCATCTAACTCAATAGACTGATCATAGAATTCCTACGAGGATGCCATTCGGCCCATCAACTCTGCAGCAACCATCCATAGGAGCACCCCACCTGGGCCTTGCCCTATTTCCACAACATCCACCTAACCTTTTTGTTTGACATTAAGGGCCAATTCATCATGCCTTTCCACCTAACCTGCACATCTTTGGACTGTGGGAGGAAACCGGAGCACCCGGAGGAAACCCACGCAGACATGGGGAGAATGTGCAGACTCCACACAGACAGTGACCCAAAGCCGGAATTGAACCCGAGTCTTTGGCGCTGTGAGGCAGCAGTGCTAACCACTGTGCCACCGTACCGTAATGACGGAGAGTCCCTTAGTTTTGCATAAGCTAATAATAATCTTTATTGTCACAAGTAGGCTGACATTAACGTTACAATGAAGTTACTGTGAGAAGCCCCTAGTCGCCACATTCGGGTACACGGAGGGAGAATTCAGAATGTCCAATTCATCCAACAGCACGTCTTTCAGGACATGGGGGAGGAAACCGGAGCACCCGGAGGAAACCCACAGAGACACGGGGAGAACGTGCAGACTCCGCACAGACAGTGACCCAAGCGGGAATCGAACCTGGGACCCTGGAGCTGTCAAGCAAGAGTGCTAACCATTGTGCAATTGTGCCGCCCTGATTGGCATTGTCCAACTTTCTCTTCAATTTTAGCATCGTATCCTGGCCTCCAAAACTAACTGCTAATTCCATCATCCATACCTCACCAAGATGTCTCTCATGCAGTTGGTCAAGGACTCTACTGTGTAAGCACGGAGGAATAATCACACGGAGACCCCATAATAGAACTCCATTCTGTACTGTCAACTCAAATCTTCTCAGAATCCCTAATGTGCTGAACGAGACCATTCAGCCCATCGAGTCTAAGCCAGCCCTTGGAAAGGGCACCCTACTTAAGCCCGATTTTCACCCTATCCACATAACCTGCTAACCCCACCTAACCTTTTGGACACCAAGGGACAATTTATCATGGCCAATCCACCTAACCTGCACATCTTTGGTCTGTGGGAGAAAACCAGAGTCCCGAAGGAAACCCACGCACACACGGGGAGGACGTGCAGACTCCGCACAGTCACCCGAGGCGGAATTGAATCTGGGACACTGGAGCTGTGAGGCAGCAGTGCTAACCACTGTGCCACCGTGCTGCCCCTCCGGCCTTCCCCCCATATCCTTTCAACCTCTTCACTCCAGGTGGTATATGGAACTGCTTCTTGAAAACTTGCAGTGTATTGGCCTCAACCCCTTCCTGTGGTACAGAATTCCACAGGCCGACCACTCTGTGGGTGAAGACATTTCTCCTCATCTCTGTCCTAAATGGTCTACCCCGTGTCCTCAGACTGTGAACCCTGCTTCTGGGCACACCCACCATCCTTCCTGCATCTACCCTGTCCCCATCGGGAACATCCTTCCTGCATCTACGCTGTCCCCATCGGGAACATCCTTCCTGCATCTACCCTGTCCCCATCGGGAACATCCTTCCTGCATCTACCCTGTCTCTATCGGGAACATCCTTCCTGCATCTACCCTGTCCCCATCGGGAACATCCTTCCCGCATCTACCCTGTCCCCATGGGGAACATCCTTCCTGCATCTACCCTATCCCCATCGGGAACATCCTTCCTGCATCTACCCTGTCCCCATCGGGAACATCCTTCCTGCATCTATCCTGTCCCCATCGGGAACATCCTTCCTGCATCTACCCTGTCCCCATCGGGAACATCCTTCCTGCATCTATCCTGTCCCCATCGGGAACATCCTTCCTGCATCTACCCTGTCCCCATCGGGAACATCCTTCCTGCATCTATCCTGTCCCCATCGGGAACATCCTTCCTGCATCTACCCTGTCCCCATCGGGAACATCCTTCCTGCATCTACCCTGTCCCCATCGGGAACATCCTTCCTGCATCTACCCTGTCCCCATCGGGAACATCCTTCCTGCATCTACCCTGTCCCCATCGGGAACATCCTTCCTGCATCTACCCTGTCCCCATCGGGAACATCCTTCCTGCATCTACCCTGTCCCCATCGGGAACATCCTTCCTGCATCTACCCTGTCCCCATCGGGAACATCCTTCCTGCATCTACCCTGTCCCTATCGGGAACATCCTTCCTGCATCTATCCTGTCCCCATCGGGAACATCCTTCCTGCATCTACCCTGTCCCCATCGGGAACATCCTTCCTGCATCTACCCTGTCCCCATCGGGAACATCCTTCCTGCATCTACCCTGTCCCTATTGGGAACATCCTTCCTGCATCTACCCTGTCCCCATCGGGAACATCCTTCCTGCATCTACCCTGTCCCCATCGGGAACATCCTTCCTGCATCTACCCTGTCCCCATCGGGAACATCCTTCCTGCATCTACCCTGTCCCCATCGGGAACATCCTTCCTGCATCTACCCTGTCCCCATCGGGAACATCCTTCCTGCATCTACCCTGTCCCCATCGGGAACATCCTTCCTGCATCTACCCTGTCCCCATTGGGAACATCCTTCCTGCATCTACCCTGTCCCCATCGGGAACATCCTTCCTGCATCTAACCTGTCCCCATCGGGAACATCCTTCCTGTATCTACCCTGTCCCTATCGGGAACATCCTTCCCGCATCTACCCTGTCCCCATGGGGAACATCCTTCCTGAATCTACCCTATCCCCATCGGGAACATCCTTCCTGCATCTACCCTGTCCCCATCGGGAACATCCTTCCTGCATCTATCCTGTCCCCATCGGGAACATCCTTCCTGCATCTACCCTGTCCCCATCGGGAACATCCTTCCTGCATCTACCCTGTCCCCATCGGGAACATCCTTCCTGCATCTACCCTGTCCCCATCGGGAACATCCTTCCTGCATCTACCCTGTCCCCATCGGGAACATCCTTCCTGCATCTACCCTGTCCCCATCGGGAACATCCTTCCTGCATCTACCCTGTCCCCATCGGGAACATCCATCCTGCATCTACCCTGTCCCCATCGGGAACATCCTTCCTGCATCTACCCTGTCCCTTTTGGGAACATCCTTCCTGCATCTATCCTGTCCCCATCGGGAACATCCTTCCTGCATCTACCCTGTCCCCATCGGGAACATCCTTCCTGCATCTACCCTGTCCCCATCGGGAACATCCTTCCTGCATCTACCCTGTCCCCATCGGGAACATCCTTCCTGCATCTACCCTGTCCCCATCGGGAACATCCTTCCTGCATCTACCCTGTCCCCATCGGGAACATCCTTCCTGCATCTACCCTGTCCCCATCGGGAACATCCTTCCTGCATCTACCCTGTCCCCATCGGGAACATCCTTCCTGCATCTACCCTGTCCCCATCGGGAACATCCTTCCTGCATCTACCCTGTCCCCATCGGGAACATCCTTCCTGCATCTACCCTGTCCCCATCGGGAACATCCTTCCTGCATCTACCCTGTCCCCATCGGGAACATCCTTCCTGCATCTACCCTGTCCCCATCGGGAACATCCCTCCTGCATCTACCCTGTCCCCATCGGGAACATCCTTCCTGCATCTATCCTGATCCATCGGGAGCATCCTTCCTGCACCTACCCTGTCCCCATCGGGAACATCCTTCCTGCATCTACCCTGTCCCCATCGGGAACATCCTTCCTGCATCTACCCTGTCCAGTTCTGTTAGAATTTTATTGGTTTATAGAGAAGCTGACCTCCACCCCAACAAGACCCACCTTTGAGCCATCAGCGAGGCGAAAGACTGAAACATCTGCCCCCACACCAGCCTGCAGCTTCGGCCAGTCCGACACACCGAATATGGCTTGCAGGCGATGGGGCTCCACACCGACATTCAGAACCCCCGAAATGGTGCTGAAAACCACCCTCCAAAACTCTTCCAGCTTCGGGCAGGACCAAAACATATGCACATGGTTTGTGGGACCCCTCCCCCACATCGCTCGCAAGGCATTCTCCACCCCCTCGAACAGCCGGCTCATTCTAGACTTTGTGAGGTGCGCCCTGCACACTACCTTCAGCTGGAACAGCCCCAGCCTCGCACATGAAGTCGAGGCGTTCACCCTCCACAGCACCTCACACCACAAACCCTTCTCCAAATCCGCCCCCAGCTCTGCCTCCCACTTCACCTTGAACCCTCTCACGGACAGCCCACCCTCCTCAAGAGGAAGCAGGCACTATTGGGAAGGTTAGGAAGATCTTCCTCACAAAGTCCCGCACCTGCACACGCCTGAAACTTCCACCCCGCGTCAGCCCTCACTTCTCGCACAGCTCCTCTCAGCTCGCAAATCTCCCTCCCAGAAACAGAGCCTTCGTTTCCATGATTCCCCTTCTCTTCCCATCCCCGGAACCTCGCATCCATCCTCCCGGGCTCAATCCCGTGATTTCCTCTAATCGCCACTCCCCCCCCCCCCCCCCCCCCCCCGCCTGCCATCCCTTCGGCAATATCACCTTCCTAATCCTAGCAACCTTCCCCGCCCAGACGAAATGAAGAGATCACTGTCCCACCCCCCCCCCACCACCACCCCCCCACCACCACCACCCACCCCCACCACCACCACCACCCCCCCCCCCCCCCACCACCACCACCCCACCCCCCCCCCCACCACCACCACCACCAACCACCCCCCTCCAGAAAAAGACCTTGGGCGAAAAGATCAACAGAGACTGAGACAGAAATAAAAACCGCAGTAAAATATTCATCTTCACCGCCTGTACCCGGCCCGCCAACGACAGAGTAAGATTATCCTTGCTCAGCAAATCAGCCTTCACCCCGTCCCACCGAGCTAGAGACATTGAACTTCCGGAGACCTGCCCAATCCTGGACCACCTGCACCCTCAGATACGTAAAGTGAGACTCCACCAGACAAACTGCCCCCCCCCCCCCCCCCCCCCCCCACCCACCACCCCTGCTCCTGCCCCCGGAGAGGAGGCCAGAAAGGCCTCACTTTTCCTTAAATTCAATTATTGCCTGAAAACGTCCCAAATCTCTGAAACAACCCCATTATGCCCCCAACGAGGAGCTCGGCTCCAAATAATACAACAAGTCCTCACATATGTTCCACCTCCCGCTCTCCTTCTGAGCTCCTCAACGCAATGGCCAAGGGCTCTATAGCCAATACAAACAGAAGGGGGGAAGGGGGAACATAGGGCTTCCCTACCTCATTCCCTGGTGCAATGCAAAGTATCCTGAATTCATACTATTCGTACATACGCTTGCCAACGGCACCAATGCCACAATCCGGCCCAATCCCAAATTTCTCCAACACCGCCATCAAATAACTCCACTCCTCCCGATCAAACGCCTTCTCCATATCCAACACCACCACCACCTCTATCTCCCTTCTCTCTGCCATAGAAAGCACCACATGAAATGAAATTAAAAATGAAGGCCTGCCCCTTCGTTTGCAGTAGGATACCCCTGTCCATTACGTCCTCAAACATTTCCACCATCAACGGCGTCAGCCTATCCTCATATCTTTTATAACATTTGACCACAAACCCATCTGCCACCTTCGCTGCCTGCACCCTCCCAATTGTCACCTTCAACTCCTCCACCCCCATCTCCTCCTCTGGCCCTGCCCTCTCCCTCTCACCCAACCTCGACCTAGCCCACCCAGAAACCTCCTCATCTCCCACTCATCCTCTGGTAGGAATTCCTCCTCTACAGTATTGTGGCTAATTTGACTTGCCCAATCTAGACGCAGATTAAAATCACCCATAATGACAGATATTCCCTGATCACATGCATCTCAAATTTCCTGTTTAATGCCATTCCCAACACCTCCACTGTTGTTTGCCGAGTCTATATATTTTTATAAAATGAATTTAGAGTACCTAATTCATTTATTTTCCCAATGAACATAGAACATAGAACGATACAGCGCAGTACAGGCCCTTCGGCCCTCGATGTTGCACCGACATGGGAAGTCAAAAACTAAAGGCCATCTAAACTACACTATGCCATTATCATCCATATGCTTATCCAATAAACTTTAAATGCCCTCAATGTTGGCGAGTTCACTACTGTTGCAGGTAGGGCATTCCACGGCCTCACCACTCTTTGCGTAAAAAGCCTACCTCTGACCTCTGTCCTATATCTATTACCCCTCAATTTAAGGCTATGTCCCCTCGTGCTAGCCACCTCCATCCGCGGGAGAAGGCTCTCACTGTCCACCCTATCTAATCCTCTGATCATTTTGTATGCCTCTATTAGGTCACCTCTTAACCTCTTCTCTCTAACGAAAACAACCTCAAGTCCATCAGCCTTTCTTCATAAGATTTTCCATCCATACCAGGCAACATCCTGGTAAATCTCCTCTGCACCCGTTCCAAAGCTTCCACATCCTTCCTATAATGAGGCGACCAGAACTGTACGCAATACTCCAAATGCGGCTGTACCAGAGTTTTGTACAGCTGCAACATGACCTCATGGCTCCGGAACTCAATCCCTCTACCAATAAAGGCCAACACACCATAGGCCTTCTTCACAACCCTATCAACCTGGGTGGCAACTTTCAGGGATCTATGTACATGGACACCGAGATCCCTCTGCTCATCCACACTACCAAGAATTTTACCATTAGCCAAATATTCCGCATTCCTGTTATTCTTTCCAAAGTGAATCTTCCTATCTAGATGATTATAAATCGTATCTCTTATAATCCTCTCCAAGACTTTACCCACAACGGACGTGAGGCTCACCGGCCTATAGTTACCGGGGTTATCTCTACTCCCCTTCTTGAACAAAGGGACCACATTTGCTATCCTCCAGTCCTCTGGCACTATTCCTGTAGCCAATGATGACATACAAATCAAAGCCAAAGGCTCAGCAATCTCTTCCCTGGCTTCCCAGAGAATCCTAGGATAAATCCCATCAGGCCCCGGGGACTTATCTATTTTCACCTTGTCCAGAATTGCCAACACTTCTTCCCTACGCACCTCAATGCCATCTATTCTAATAGCCTGGGTCTCAGCATTCTCCTCCACAACAGTATCTTTTTCCTGAGTGAATACTGACAAAAAGTATTCATTTAGTATCTCGCTTATCTCCTCAGCCTCCACACACAACTTCCCACCACTGTCCTTGACTGGCCCTACTCTTACCCTAGTCATTCTTTTATTCCTGACATACCTATAGAAAGCTTTTGGGTTTTCCTTGATCCTACCTGCCAAAGACTTCTCATGTCCCCTCCTTGCTCGTCTTAGCTCTCTCTTTAGATCCTTCCTCGCTTCCTTGTAACTATCAAGCGCCCCAACTGAAACTTCACGCCTCATCTTCACATAGGCCTCCTTCTTCCTCTTAACAAGAGATTCCACTTCTTTGGTAAACCACGGTTCCCTCGCTCAACCCCTTCCTCCATGCCTGACTGGTACGTACTTATCAAGAACACGCAATAGTTGTTCCTTGAACAAGCTCCACATATCCAGTGTGCCCAACCCTTGCAGCCTACTTCTCCAACCTACACATCCTAAGTCATGTCTAATGGCATCATAATTGCCCTTCCCCCAGCTATAACTCTTGCCCTGCGGGGTATACTTATCCCTTTCCATCACTAATGTAAAGGTCACCGAATTGTGGTCACTGTCTCCAAAGTGCTCACCTACCTCCAGATCTAACACCTGGCCTGGTTCATTACCCAAGACCAAATCCAATGTGGCCTCACCTCTTGTTGGCCTGTCAACATATTGTGTCAGGAAACCCTCCTGCACACATTGTACAAAGAACGACCCATCTAATGTACTCAAACTATATCTTTTCCAGTCAATATTTGGAAAGTTAAAGTCTCCCATAACAACTACCCTGTTACTTTCGCTCTTTTCCAGAATCATCTTCGCCATCCTTTCCTCGACATCCCTAGAACTATTAGGTGGCCTATAGAAAACTCCCAACAGGGTGACCTCTCCTTTCCTGTTTCTAACCTCAGCCCATACTACCTCGGAAGAAGAGTCCCCATCTAGCATCCTTTCCGCCACCGTAATACTGTCCTTGACTAGCAGAGCCACACCTCCCCCTCTTTTGCCCCCTTCTCTGAGCTTACTAAAACACCTAAACCCCGGAACCTGCAACAACCATTCCTGTCCCTGCTCTATCCATGTCTCTGAAATGGCCACAACATCGAAGTCCCAGGTACCAACCCATGCTGCCAGTTCCCCTACCTTATTTTGTATACTCCTGGCATTGAAGTAGACACACTTCAAACCACCTACCTGAACACTGGCACCCTCCTGCAAAGTCAAATCTGTGCTCCTGACCTCTATACTCTCAATCTCCCGTACCCCAAAACTACAATCCAAGTTCCCATGCCCCTGCTGAATTAGTTTAAACCCCCCAAAGAGCACTAACAAATCTCCCCCCCAGGATATTGGTGCCCCTCAGGTTCAGATGTAGACCATCCTGTCTATAGAGGTCCCACCTTCCCCAGAAAGAGCCCCAGTTATCCAGAAATCTGAATCCCTCCCGCCTGCACCATCCCTGTAGCCACGTGTTTAATTGCTCTCTCTCCCTATTCCTCGTCTCACTATCACGTGGCACGGGCAACAACCCAGAGATAACAACTCTGTTTGTTCTCGCTCTGAACTTCCATCCTAGCTCCCTAAAGGCCTGCCTGACATCCTTGTCCCCTTTCCTACCTATGTCGTTAGTGCCAATGTGGACTACGACTTGGGGCTGCTCCCCCTCCCCCTTAAGGACCCGGAAAACACGATCCGAGACATCACGCACCCTTGCACCTGGGAGGCAACATACCAAAAGTGAGTCTCTCTCGCTCCCACAAAATCTCCTATCTGTGCCCCTGACTATTGAGTCCCCAATTACTAATGCTCTGCTCCTCTCCCCCCTTCCCTTCTGAGCAACAGGGACAGACTCCGTGCCAGAGGCCCGTACCCCATGGCTTACCCCTGGTAAGTCATCCCCCCCCACAAGTATCCAAAACGGTATACTTGTTACTCAGGGGAACGACCGCAGGGGGTCCCTGCACTGACTGCTTCTTCCCAGTCCCTCTTACAGTTACCCATCTATCTCCAGTCTTTGGTGTAACTACTTCCCTGAAGCTCCTATCTATGCCCCCCTCTGCCTCCCGAATGATCCGAAGTTCATCCAACTCCAGCTCCAGTTCCCTAACTCGGTCTTGGAGGAGTTGGAGATGGCTGCACTTCCTGCAGGTAAAATCAGCAGGGACACTAACGGCATCCCTCACCTCAACCATCCCGCAGGAGGAACATTGCACTGCCTTCCCTGCCATCCCTCTAAGTTCCAACCAAGTTCTGGGTAACAAATATAAAATAAATAAAAAATAATATAATATAGCACTTACCTGCTCACACCAATGGGTCTTATTATTAGGTTAGAGGAGGAGGGCGGGTGGGAGACACTACACGTGTAGTGTCTCGGGTTTCCTCTCCACCAGAATTTATTGGCTAGGGGAGAAAAAAAAACTTTCCCAGAAGTCCGCGGGTCGTACTTCCAGTTCCTGCCTTATGTTAAAAGAAAAACAGGATCGGTACCGGCTGGCTCTCCCTCTCGCGCTCGTTTGAAAGTCTCGGCTGGCTCTCCCTCTCGCGCTCGTTTGAAAGTCCCGGCTGGCTCTCCCTCTCGCCGCAGGGGCAATTTAGCGTAGCCAACCCACCTACCCTGCACATCTTTGGGTTGTGGGAGTGAGACCCACGCAGGCACGGGGAGAATGTGCAAACCCCACACGGACAGTGACCCAGAGCCGGGATTGAACCTGGGACCTTGGCACCGTGAGGCAGCAGTGCTAACCACTGTGCCACCGTGGGGGTCCTTTGTATAAACCTTACTAATGTTTATTGCCCGTGGTATTTCTCAGCCTGACCCACACAGATTTCACATTGTCAGAGCTAATGCCCTGTCTCTGTTAATTTCTTTGTTCACCTCCGTGCCACTCAACCACCTTTTCTTTTTTGTCAGTCCTTCCTAAATACTGAATACCCCAGTACATCCGTACAATAGAACATTACAGTGCAGTACAGGCCTTTGGCCCTCGATGTTGCGCCGACCTGTGAAACCAATTTAAAGCCCATCTACACTATTCCATTATCATCCACATGTTTAAATGCCCTTAATGTTGGCGAGTCCACTGCTGTTGCAGGCAGGGCATTCCACGCCCTTACTACTCTCTGAGTAAAGAACCTACCTCTGACATCTGTCCCATATCTACTACCCCTCAATTCAAAGCTGTGTCCCCTCGTGCTGGACATCACCATCCGAGGAAAAAGGCTCTCACTGTCCACCCTATCTAATCCTCTGATCATCTTGTATACACATGACCCGCGCACCCACACCCACAAGCTTCCAGCGCCCTCACCCCACAGTCGAACCAGGCGGGTACGAAGCTCGGACAGAATCACCCCTAGAGTCCGCCATCGTACCCCAACCGACCGTGATCATCCAGCCACCAGAAGGGGCTGCAACCCCAGTGCTCCGCCGATCACAACGGAAAACTCGACCACCGGACAGTCTCAATTTGTAAACCATCACCCCCGCCGGACTTGATTTTTTTTCACAGGGGGTGAATGTGGTGAATTATAAACACTAATAAACCACACTGTATTGTACTACATGTGTTGAGCCCGTACTTGTAGTAGATCACGTGTAGTTGCGCGGCTCTACCCATAGGGGGAGATGAGGAGCGTGTACTGGGCTCCACCCATGGCTCCGCCCATGGCCCCACCCATGGCTCCTCCCCGAGCCGTAAGTATAAAGGTCGATGCTGGGAGCCTGCCTGCCAGTTCATCTGGACTTAATCTTGTCAAACGATTAAAACCACTGTTTACTTCTAACCACATGTCGCGTGAATTGATGGTCTCATCACCCAGTGTGTGTAAATGGGGAGGGGTGGGTGAGGGGGTTAATCCCCCCTCCGATAGGGGAACAGGCTGCCCAGTGTGTGTAAATGGGGAGAGGTGGGTGAGGGGGTTAATCCCCCTCCGATAGGGGAACAGGCTGCCCAGTGTGTGTAAATGGGGAGGGGTGGGTGAGGGGGTTAATCCCCCCTCCGATAGGGGAACAGGCTGCCCAGTGTGTGTAAATGGGGAGAGGTGGGTGAGGGGGTTAATCCCCCTCCGATAGGGGAACAGGCTGCCCAGTGTGTGTAAATGGGGAGAGGTGGGTGAGGGGGTTAATCCCCCTTCCGATAGGGGAACAGGCTGCCCAGTGTGTGTAAATGGGGAGAGGTGGGTGAGGGGGTTAATCCCCCCTCCGATAGGGGAACAGGCTGCCCAGTGTGTGTAAATGGGGGGAGGTGGGTGAGGGGGTTAATCCCCCCTCCGATAGGGGAACAGGCTGCCCAGTGTGTGTAAATGGGGAGAGGTGGGTGAGGGAGTTAATCCCCCCTCCGATAGGGGAACAGGCTGCCCAGTGTGTGTAAATGGGGAGAGGTGGGTGAGGGGGTTAATCCCCCTCCGATAGGAGAACAGGCTGCCCAGTGTGTGTAAATGGGGAGAGGTGGGTGAGGGGGTTAATCCCCCTCCGATAGGGGAACAGGCTGCCCAGTGTGTGTAAATGGGGAGAGGTGGGTGAGGGGGTTAATCCCCCCTCCGATAGGGGAACAGGCTGCCCAGTGTGTGTAAATGGGGAGAGGTGGGTGAGGGGGTTAATCCCCCTCCGATAGGGGAACAGGCTGTCCAGTGTGTGTAAATGGGGAGAGGTGGGTGAGGGGGTTAATCCCCCTCCGATAGGGGAACAGGCTGCCCAGTGTGTGTAAATGGGGAGAGGTGGGTGAGGGTGTTAATCCCCCATTCCGATAGGGGAACAGTCTGCCCAGTGTGTGTAAATGGGGAGAGGTGGGTGAGGGGGTTAATCCCCCCTCCGATAGGGGAAGAGGCTGCCCAGTGTGTGTAAATGGGGAGAGGTGGGTGAGGGGGTTAATCCCCCTCCGATAGGGGAACAGGCTGCCCAGTGTGTGTAAATGGGGACGGGGTGGGGGGGGGGGGGGGGGGGGGGTGAGAGTCTCTGCTGTTTTGGGTTAAACACTCTGTTTACTTCTCGCCTGACTTGGCATTCCGTTTGCAAAGTTCTGACCAGCCCCAAGTCTGTGTTCACCACCCGTGTCAGGCTGAAACAGGATGAGCGATGTATAAAACACCAGGATGCACAAACAGTGTCAGCACTGGGATCTGAGTGAGAGACGAGTGAGACAGAGAGCAGGGTAGACAGGGAACGACAGAGAGAAACACAGGGAGCGGGAGAGAAACAGAAATAGTGACAGACATAGAAACAGAGAGAGAGAGAGAGAGAGTGGAACAGGCAAAGAGACACAGGCAGAGAGAGCGAAGCAGCGAGGGAGGGGGAAGAGAGATAAAGTGAGATACAGATAGAGAGGGAGGTGGAGACAGAGAGCGATAAATAGTGAGGAATTGAGACAGAGACACACAGAGCGACAGGCTAGAGGCAGAGACAGAAACAGAAAGACAAAGAGGCAGCAACACCAGACGTAACAGAGAATTAAAGATAAAGTAGAGGAGACAGCAGGAGGGAGTCAGGGAGAAGGGGAGACGAGGAGAGAGTGCGAGCTGGAGAGGGTTCCCTGAGATTCGATTCATATTGGTAAGTGTTCTCTTTGATTCTAATTGCTGGGGCTATTTTCTCTCCATCACGAGCCATTGCTGAATTCCCTCCCATTCGCTCCCACCTACCAGTCCAACCTTTCCCCTCCACTCAATTCTTGACTCTAACTTTTCCCCTCCCTATCTCTTCCCTCGGTAGAGTCCACGATCAGGAGGAGTGTAATAATAATAATAATCTATATTGTCCCAAGTAGGCTTACATTAACACTGCAATGAAGTTACTGTGGAAATCCCCTAGTTGCCGGACCCCGGCGCCTGTTCGGGTACACAGAGGGGGAATTAAGAATGTCCAATTTACGTATCAGCACGTCTTTCGGGACTGTGGGAGGAAACCGGAGCACCCGGAGGAAACCCATGCAGGCACGGGGAGTGGGAGGGAATTGAACCTGGGACCGCTGTGAAGCAACAGATCTAAACACGGTGCTACCGTTCTGCCCACAATATGGGACTATGGGAAGGGATTAAATGGAGGAGACTGTGATTGGGTAGAGCGTACATAGATCTGTGAGAGGGTATTGAATGGGGTTGTCTAGACTGTGATAGGGGAGAGTGTACATGGGGAGTGGGAGGGATTGAATGGGGGAGACTGTGATGGGGAGAGTGTACATGGGGAGTGGGAGGGGATTGCATGGGGGAGACTGTGATGGGGAGAGTGTACATGGGGAGTGGGGGGGGATTGAATGGGGGTAGAGGCTGTGATGGGGAGAGTGTACATGGGGAGAGGGAGGGGATTGAATGGGGGAGACTGTGATAGGGGAGAGTGTACATGGGGAGTGGGAGAGGATTGAATGGGGGTAGAGGCTGTGATAGGGGAGAGTGTACATGGGAAGTGGGAGGGGATTGAATGGGGGTAAAGGCTGTGATGGGGAGAGTGTACATCGGGAGTGGGAGGGGATTGAATGGGGGAGGCTGTGATAGGGGAGAGTGTACATGGGGAGTGAGAGGGGATTGAATGGGGGTAGAGACTGTGATAGGGGAGAGTGTACATGGGGAGTGGGAGGGGATTGAATGGGGGTAGAGGCCGTGATAGGGGAGAGTGTACATGGGGAGTGGGAGGGGATTGAATGGGGGAGGCTGAGATAGGGGAGAGTGTACATGGGGAGTGAGAGGGGATTGAATGCGGGTAGAGGCTGTGATAGGGGAGAGTGTACATGGGGAGTGGGAGGGGATTGAATGGGGGTAGAGGCTGTGATAGGGGAGAGTGTACATGGGGAGTGACGGGGATTGAATGGGGGTAGAGGCTGTGATAGGGGAGAGTGTACATGGGGAGTGAGAGGGGATTGAATGGGGGAGACTGTGATAGGGGAGAGTGTACATGGGGAGTGGGAGGGGATTGAATGGGGGTAGAGGCTGTGATAGGGGAGAGTGTACATGGGGAGTGGGAGGGGATTGAATGGGGGTAGAGGCTGTGATAGGGGAGAGTGTACATGGGGAGTGACGGGGATTGAATGGGGGAGACTGTGATAGGGGGAGTGTACATGGGGAGTGGAAGGGGATTAAATGGGGGAGACTGTGATAGGGGAGAGTGTAAATGTGGAGAGGGAGGGGATTGAATGGGGGTAGACGCTGTGATAGGAGAGAGTGAACATGGGGAGTGGGAGGGATTGAATGGGGAGACTGTGACAGGGGAGAGTGTACATGGGGAGTGGGAGGGATTGAATGGGGGAGACTATGACAGGGGAGAATGTACATGGGGAGTGGGAGGGGATTGAATGGGGGTAGAGGCTGTGATAGGGGAGAGTGTACATGGGGAGTGGGAGGGGATTGAATGGGGAGACTGTGATAGGGGAGAGTGTACATGGGGAGTGGGAGGGGATTGAATGGGGGAGACTGTGACAGGGGAGAGTGTACATGGGGAGTGGGAGGGGATTGCATGGGGGAGACTGTGTTGGGGAGAGTGTACATGGGGAGTGAGAGGGGATTGAATGGGGGTAGAGGCTGTGCTGGGGAGAGTGTACATGGGGAGTGGGTGGGGATTGAATGGGGGAGACTGTGATGGGGAGAGTGTACATGGGGAGTGGGAGGGGATTGAATGGGGGTAGAGGCTGTGATAGGGGAGAGTGTACATGGGGAGTCGGAGGGGATTGAATGGGGGAGGCTGTGATAGGGAAGAGTGTACAAGGGGAGTGGGAGGGGATTGAATGGGGGTAGAGGTTGTGATAGGGGAGGGTGTACATGGGGAGTGGGAGGGGATTGAATGGGGGAGGCCGTGATAGGGGAGAGTGTACATGGGGAGTGGGAGGGGATTGAATGGGGGTAGAGGCTGTGATAGGGGAGAGTGTACATGGGGAGTGGGAGGGGATTGAATGGGGGAGACTGTGATAGGGGAGAGTGTACATGGGGAGATGGAGGGGATTAAATGGGGGAGACTGTGATAGGGGAGAGTGTACATGGGGAGTGGGAGGGATTGAATGGGGGTAGAGGCTGTGATAGGGGAGAGTGCACATGGGGAGTGGGAGGGGATTGAATGGGGGAGACTGTGATAGGGGAGAGTGCACATGGGGAGATGGAGGGGATTAAATGGGGGAGGCTGTGATAGGGGAGAGTGAACATGGGGAGTGGGAGGGGATTGGATGGGGGTAGAGACTGTGATAGGGGAGAGTGTACATGGGGAGTGGGAGGGGATTGAATGGGGGAGACTGTGATAGTGGAGAGTGTACATGGGGAGTGGGAAGGGATTGAATGGGGGAGACTGTGATAGGGGAGAGTGTACACGGGGAGTGGGAGGGGATTGAATGGGGGTAGAGGCTGTGATAGGGGAGAGTGTACATGGGGAGTGAGAGGGGATTGAATGGGGAGACTGTGATAGGGGAGAGTGTACATGGGGAGTGGGAGGGGATTGAATGGGGGTAGAGGCTGTGATAGGGGAGAGTGTACATGGGGAGTCGGGGGGGAATTGACTGGGGGAGATTGTGATGGGGAGAGTGTACATGGGGAGTGGGAGGGGATTGAATGGGGGAGACTGTGATAGGGGAGAGTGTACATGGGGAGTGGGAGGGGATTGAATGGGGGTAGAGGCTGTGATAGGGGAGAGTGTACATGGGGAGTGAGAGGGGATTGAATGGGGGTAGAGGCTGTGATAGGGGAGAGTGTACATGGAGAGTAGGAGGGGATTGAATGGGGGAGACTGTGATTGGGGAGAGTGTACATGGAGAGTAGGAGGGGATTGAATGGGGGAGACTGTGATTGGGGAGAGTGTACATGGGGAGTGGGAGGGGATTGAATGGGGGAGGCTGTGATAGGGGAGAGTGTACATGGGGAGTGGGTGGGGTTGAATGGGGGTAGAGGCTGTGATAGGGGAGAGTGTACATGGGGAGTGGGAGGGGTTGCACTGACCATCCATTGGAAGTATGGGATATTCTGATATCCGGTGTTTTGCCCTTGACTCTGTTGCTGTTGTTCGCAATCAGATAAATTCCTGATGTTATGTAAACTGAAGATAATAATCTCTGATTGTATCTCCCTCCCCTTGAAGTCTCTCTGTCCTCATACAACAGCATCTAACTATTGTTATAAGACCTGCAGTGGAAGGATATTTCCAATACCTTGTTCAAGGGTGTGATCAAACACTGAGACACCTATGGTCAGGGGCATGTGGTTAAAAACTGAGTTAAAGAGGGAAATATTGAGGAACATCTGAGAGCAAGAGAGACAGAGACAACATGTGAGATTAGGCTGAAACTGGGAAAGGATCCAGAAGCTAAAATTAGAGGAGTGTGGCAATGTTGGTTGATGGTTGGGACCAGACAAGGTTACAGAGATAGAGAGGGTTGTGGGGGCTGGAGGAGGTTACAGAGATAGGGAGAGTTGTCGGGGCTGGAGAGGGTTACAGAGATAGGGAGGGTTGTAGGGTCTGGTGGAGGTTACAGAGATAGGGAGGGTTGTAGGGACTGGAGGAGGTTACAGAGATAGGGCGGATGGTCGGGACTGGCGGAGGTTACAGAGATAGGGAGGGTTGGGTGAGCTGGCAGAGGTTACAGAGATAGGGAGGGTTGTCGAGGCTGAAGGAGGTTACAGAGATAGGGAGGGTTGGGGCTGGAGGGGGTTACAGAGATAGGGAGGATTGTCGGGGCTGGAGGACGTTTCAGAGATAGAGAGGTTTGTAGGGGCTGGAGGAGGTTACAGGGGTAGGGAGTGTTGTAGGGGCTGGAAGAGGTTACAGAGAAAGGGAAGGTTGCAGGAACTGGAGGAGGTGGGTTTGGGGTTTGGAACGGGTTACAGAGTTGGGAGGTTTGTAGGGGCTGGAGGTGGTTACAGGGTTGTTATAGGCTGATGGAAGTTACAGAGATAGTAAGGGCTCGAGGAGCTGAAGGAGGCCACAGATTTTTTTTTATTAACACAATGCTGTGGGCTTCGCTGGTGAGGCCAACATTGATTGGCCATCCTTAATTTATCATTGAAAATGTGTTGGTGAGCTGCCTTCTTGAACTACTGCAGCCTATGTGGCGTAAGTACACCCAGTGTGCTGTTAGGAAATCGGGTTCCAGGTTTTTGACCCAGCAACAGTGAAATAATGGCCTATTGTTCGGATGCCGGTCCAGTCCCCAACCTTTGTTAGGATATCGATGAGAACACCAAGCAATTTAAATTTGTAAAATTGTGAGGAACGTATACGTCACCTCTGATCAATAGATATCTTTTATGTTTGAGCTACCTTTAATTTAAACACATAAATAACATTAAAATCAAAGAAAATAGCTTTATAATTATCAGTTCAAGATTCCTTAGATAAAAGAAAAACTTTAGCCTCTCTCCAACAGCCACTAATTCTGATTAAGCAACCCGTTCAAATGCCACTTATAAATAAAGTTAACAAATCTGGTTGCTTGCTTAGCTCTGCAGAGACCTTTGGAGGGAGGTCCTTTCAAAAGCAGATCTAGTACACCTCTGCTCAACGTAATAGCATTTGGCCTAACTGCTGTTCAAATTAAAATCTTATAACAGACTACAAAACTACAGACAGGCCTGGCTCCTCCCATTAATACATCATCTGTATCCCACTAAGTTCCATTAGCTGCTCAGCTAGGGCTAAATATAATTCCTCATAAATTATCTATACTCCAGGGAACCTCCATCAAACCATTAGTTCTTTACCTGTCACAAAGTGGTTGGAATGAATGAATTCCTAACCTTCATGACACCCTGATTGCAGTTTTAGCAGACATACTGCCTGTATGTGTTTTAAACCTGGGATTTTAATAACATTACTGCCATAAATATAAAATATAATACATGACAATTTCTACATTCATCACACAATATATTTCCAAGTCAGGGTGGTGAGTGACTTGGAGGGGAACCTCCAGGTAATGGGGTTCCCAGGTATCTGTTGCTCTTGTCCTTCTAGATGGTACTGGTCATGGGTTTTGAAGGTGCTGACTAAGGAGACATGGTGAATTCCTGCAGAGCATCTTGTAGATGGTACACACGGCTGCCACTGTGCGTCGGTGGTGGAGGCAGTGAATGTTTGTGGAAGGAGGAGCAATCAAGCGGGGCTGCTTTGTCCTGGACGGTGTTGAGTTTCTTGAGTGTTGTTGGTGCTGCGTTCATCCAGGCAAATGCAGAGTATTCCATCACACTCCTGACTTGTGCCTCGTAGATGGTGGACAGGCTTTGGGGGGGTCAGGAGGTGAGTTACTTGCTGTAGGACCCTAATCTTTGACCTGCCCTGGTAGCCACTGTTTTGATATGGCTAGTCCATTTCAGTTTCTGATCAATGGTAACCCCCAGGATATTGATTATGGGGGATTCAGCAATGGCAATGCCATTAATGTCAAGGGGCGATGGTTAGATCCTCTCTTGTTAGAGATGGTCATTGCCTGGCACTTGTGTGGCACAAATGAAACTTGTCACTTGTCAGCCCAAGCCTGGATTTTGTCCAGGTCTTGCTGCATTTGGACAGTGTCCGAGGAGTCATGAATGGTGCTGAACATTGTGCAGTCATCAATGAACATCCCCTACTTCTGACCTTATGATGGAAGGAAGGTCGTTGATGAAGCAGCTGAAGATGGTTGGGCCTAGGACACTATCCTGAGGAGCTGGAGCTGAGATGATTGATCTCCAACCATCAGAACCAACTTCTTTTGTGCCAGGTAGGATTCCACCCAGCGGAGGGTTTCCCCTGATTCCCATTGACTCCAGTTTATCTAGGGCTCCTTGATGCCATACTCAGTCAAATGTTGCCTTGATGTCACGGGCAGTCACTCTCACCTCACCTCTGGCATTCAACTCTTTTATCCATGTTTGAACCAAGGCTGTAATGAGGTCAGGAGCTGAGTGACCCTGGCGGAACCCAAACTGAGCATCTGTGAGCAGGTTGTTGCCGAGTAAGTGCTGCTTGATTGTGCTGTCGATAACTCCTTCCATCACCTTGCTGATGATGGAGAGTAGACTGATTGGGCGGTAATTGGCTGGGTAGGATTTGTCCTGTTTCTTGTGTGCAGGACACTCCAGGGTAATTTTCCACATTGCTGGGTAGGTGCCAGTGTTGTAGCTGTACTGGAACAGCTTGGCGAGGGGTGCGGCAAGTTCTGGAGCATAAGTCTTCAGTGCTATTGCCGGAATATTGTCAGGACCCACAGCCTTGGCAGTATCCAGTGCCTTCAGCCGTTTCTTGATATCACGTGGAGTGAATCTTATTGGTTGAAGACTGACATCTGTGATGCTGGGGACCTCCGGAGGAGACCGAAATGGATCATCAACTCGGCACTTCTGGCTGAAGATTGTTGCGAATGCAACTTTTACACAGATGTGCTGGGCTCCTCCATCATCGAAGATGGGGATATTTGTGGAGCCTCCTTCTCCAGTGAGTTGTTTAATTGTCCACCACCATTCACGACTGGTTATGGCATTACCTGAGTTATTCTGGTTATTCCTTACCTGAGAAAGGACGTACTGGCGCTGGAGGGTGTGCAGAGGAGATTCACTAGGTTAATCCCAGAGCTGAAGGGATTGGATTATGAGGAGAGGTTGAGTAGACTGGGACTGTACTCGTTGGAATTTAGAAGGATCTTATAGAAACATCTAAAATTATGAAGGGAATAGATAGGATAGATGTGGGCAGGTTGTTTCCACTGGCGGGTGAAAGCAGAACTAGGGGGCAGAGCCTCAAAATAAGGGGAAGTAGATTTAGGACTGAGTTTAGGAGGAACTTCTTCACCCAAAGGGTTGTGAATCTATGGAATTCCCTGCCCAGTGAAGCAGTTGAGGCTCCTTCATTAAATGTTTTTAAGATAAAGATGTTGAATAATAAAGGGATTAAGGATTATGGTGTTCGGGCCGGAAAATAGAGCTGAGTCCACAAAAGATCAGCCATGATCTAATTGAATGGCGGAGCAGGCTCGAGGGGCCAGATGGCCTACTCCTGCTCCTAGTTCTCATGTCCTTATGTCTGCAGTGCTTAGATCTTATCCATTGGTTATCGTTACGACATTCTGGGTTAGTATGCGGTCAATTCCAGCCCCATAGACCCCGGAGTCACCACACAAATGAATGAACCAATAATTTGCATGTTTTCCTGAGATCTTTGACCCTTGACCTTTCCAATGAGTTACAGGCACCAGATTTGTAAGCAAAGCACAAAACAACTGTTTATTTACAACAAGGGAAGAGCTAAACATGTAATGGTGATTATAGCACAATGGTCTGCTAATCTAATCGTTCCCCTAACCCCGTCCCACCACCCACCCACACACACACATGCAAGACAGGCACACAGTGGGGAAGGGGAAGGATCAAAATAATGGGGATCGAACGGAACAAGGGATCGGGATCTTAGCTGCTGAGGTGGTGGTCTTTGCAGGCATTGATTTTATCAAAATGCAAAGTTGTTGAAAACCATCGGTTGGTTTGGGTCTTCGAGAATCTGCCTTCACTTCGACCCCGCAGACTGCTGGAATTCCTCTGGAGAGTCACTTCACCCCCCACTGCTCGGACTAGCACAGCGATGCTTCCCCTCAGGCCTGTGCAATACCGCATTGTGTCCACTAGATGGACTACCAGCCTCACTATGTCAATCTGAAGTTCCCAGCATGCAAATTTAAAAGTGGGTTTTTAAATCTCTGGCCTTGTCTGCAGCTGCTTCTGGACTGACCTTCCTTGGGTCAATCTGGCCAGAAAGAGAAATGTCTTTACTGTGCATCTTCAGACAGAGACCCAGCACAACAGGGAGATCAGGGACGGGATTCTCCTTTCTGGGGACTAAGGTGGCGGGAAAACCGGCACCAACCAACCTTCCGGAAGCTAGGTGAACGCCGGAGGGGTTGGCGCCGTGCCAGCCGGCGCCGAAGGGACTGCGCGAGTCCACGCATGCGCCACAGGGCCGGCGTGATCTTGCACATGCGCGGAACCGCTGGCGTATTCTGGCGCATGCGCGGGAGGGTGTCTTCTCCGCGCCGGCCATGCCAAAGCCTTACAGGGGCCGGCGCGGAAGGAAGGGGTGCCCCCATGGCACAGGCCCGCCCGCAGATCGTTGGCCCCCGATCGCAGGCCAGGCCAGCGTGAGGGCCCTCCCGAGGTCGGATCCCCCCCCCCCCCCCCGCCCCCGAGGACCGCCCCAGACCACTTACCTGCCAGATCCCACCGTGTGGGACCATGTCCAATCCACGCTGGCCAGAAACGGACGGCTGCTCGGCCCATCAGGGCCCGGAGAATTGCTGGGTGGGGGGGGGGGGGGGGGGGGGGGCGCTGCCAACAGCCCCCAACCGACATGGCGTGAACCCCGCCCAAAAAACGGTGGCGGAGGATACGGCAGCTGGCGTCGGGGCGATGGGGCGAGTTTCGCTCCCCGGGGATTCTCCGAGCCAGCAGGGAGTCGGAGAATCCCGCTGCAGGTCTTGTACTCACCAGCTTCTTGTTCCAATTGGAGAACAGTTTCATAGGGAATGCCAACCAGCTCGGTTGAGGAGAAAACAGAGCTTCCAACTTCAGGCAGAGAGAACTTAAAGCTTCCTCAACCCTGTCCCAAAGATGAAACTAAAGCCTGAGAGCCAGCCTGCCTTTTTTTGCAGGGCTTTCTAGAAGCTTCAGAATGGCTCCACCAATCACAATCGAGAATCAAACAAGAGCCGGAATTTCAGAGTCAATTGCTGCAAGCCAAGTCCACCAAAATGACAGCACTGCACCAAGCCGCATAGCACACTGCCTTGAGCGGACTGCCCGGGTATACCGCCTGACACCTTAAACCAGGGGTGTTTTGAGTTTAAACAAAGTCTTCAATTTATTCGCAGCCAGAAAGGCAGGGATTGGAAAGGAAAACAAGAGTCAGACCAGGTTTAAAAGAGGCTCCTTACATTGTGGAACTGCTCAGCTCTGTCTATCATTTGCGGCTTATGTTTTTTGGCATACAAGCAGTCCTAGGTTGTACCTTCACCAGGTTGACATCTCATTTTTAGGTATGCCTGGTATTGCTCCTGGCATGCCCTCCTGCACACTTCATTGAAGAGTGGGGGGGGTTGTTGAGGGCTGGAGGAAGTTACAGATAGGGAAGGTTGCAGGGGTCTGGAGGAGGTTACAGAGATAGGGAGGGTTGTAGGGGTGGAGGAGGTTACAGAGATATGGAGGGTTGTAGGGGCTGGAGGAAGTTACAGATAGGGAAGATTTCAGGGGGTCTGGAGGAGGTTACAAAAATAGGGAGGGTTGTAGAGGATGGAGGAGGTTACAGAGATAGAGAGGGTTGTAGGGTCTGGAGGAGGTTACATAGATAGGGAGGGTTGTAGGGTCTGGAGGAGGTTACTGAGATAGGGAGGGTTGTATGAGCTGGAGGAAGTTACAGAGATAGGGAGGGTTGTAGGGGCTGGAGGAGGTTACAGAGATAGGGAGGGTTGTAGGGTCTGGAGGAGGTTACAGAGATAAGGAGGGATGTAGGGTCTGGAGGAGATTACAGAGATAGGGAGGATTGTAGGGGCTGGAGGAAGTTACAGAGATAGGGAGGGTTGTAGGGTATGGAGGAGGTTACTGAAATAGGGAGGGATGTAGGGTCTGGAGGAGATTACAGAGATAGGGAGGGTTGTAGGGGCTGTAGGAAGTTAAGAGATAGGGAGGGATGTAGGGTCTGGAGGAGATTACAGAGATAGGGAGGGTTGTAGGGGCTGTAGGAAGTTAAGAGATAGGGAGGGATGTAGGGTCTGGAGGAGATTACAGAGATAGGGAGGGTTGTCGGGGCTGTAGGAGGTTGAGGTAGGGAGGGATGTAGTGGCTGGTGGAGGTTACAGAGATAGGGAGGGTTGTAGGGGCTGGAGGAGGTTACAGAGATAGGGAGGGTTGTAGGGGCTGGAGGAGGTTACAGAGATAGGGAGGGTTGTAGGGGCTGGAGGAGGTTACAGAGATAGTGAGGGATGTAGGGGCTGGATTTTACCTTAAATTGTACGCCGTGCCAAAGGCTCATCCAGGTACAAGGATGTGAGGCAACCGGCCGCTACCAGCCTCCCAGGCAGTACATTCCAGGCCGTCACCACCCTCTGGGTCAACCCACCTCTACCACCCTCCCAGGCAGTACATTCCAGACCGTCACCACCCTCTGGGTCAACCCACCTCTACCACCCTCCCAGGCAGTACATTCCAGACCGTCACCACCCTCTGGGTCAACCCACCTCTACCACCCTCCCAGGCAGTACATTCCAGACCATCACCACCCTCTGCGTCAACCCACCTCTACCAGCCTCCCAGGCAGTACATTCCAGACTGTCACCACCCTCTGGGTAAAATGGTGTTTCCTCAAACCCGACTCACTTCACCTTCTGTCCCATCGTAACTGACCCTTCAACTAAGGGGAACAGCTGCTCCCTATCCAGCCTGTCCATGCCCCACCTTACCTTGTTCACCTCGATCAGGTTGCCCCCTCAGTCTTCTCCGCTCCAGTGAAAACAACCCAAGCCCATCCAACCTCTCTTCATAACGTAAATGTTCCATCCCAGGCACCATCCCGGTGAATCACCTCTGCACCCCCTCCAGTGTAATCACATCCTTCCTATAATGTGGCGACGAGAACTACACACAGTATTCCAGCTGTGGCTTCACCAAAGTTCTATACAACTCCAACATGACCTCCCTGCTTTAGTAACCTGGGCCTTGATTGATAAATGTCCCAAATGCCCTTTTTCTCCACATTATTAACCTGCCCTCCGCCTTCAGAGATCCGTGGACAAACACACGAAGGTCCCTTTTAGTCGGTTTGGCTGGTTTAGCACAGTGGGCTAGACAGCTGGTTTGTAATGCAGAACAAAGCCAGCAGGTTCAATTCCCGTACTGGCTTACCCGAACAGGCCCTGGGAGGTGGCGACTAGGGGCTTTTCACAGTAACTTCATACTTGTGACAATAAAAGATTGTTATTATTATTGTTGCTCGGAAGGTCCCAGAGTCAGGCCATTTATTGAATACTTCCTCGTCACATTACTCCTTCCAAAGTGTCTCACCTCACACTTTTCCGGGTTAGATTCTATCTGCCGCTTTCCTGCCTATTTGACCATCCCGTCTGTACCTTCCTATAACCCAAGACACTCAATCTCACTGTTACCCACCCAGCCAACCTTTGGGTCATCCACAAACTTACTGATGCTACCCCCCACATAGTCATCTATGTTGTTTATATAAATGACAAAACAATAGGGGACCCGGCACAGATCCCTGTGGTCCAACATTGGACACTGGCTTCCAGTCACTAAAGCAGCCGTCTGTCATCACCCTCGGTCTCCTACAGCTAAGCTCATTTTGAATCCACCTTATCAAGTTCCCCTGTATCCCGTGTGTATTTGCCGTCTTTATAAGTCTCCCATGTGGGACCTTGTCAAAGGCTTTGCTGAAATCCATGTAAACTACATCAACTGCGCTACCCTCATCTACACACCTGGTCACATGCTCAAAGAATTCAACCAAAACATTTCGATCTTCCGGGAGGTCAGCTGTTGCCTAAGCTGGTCTTCCAGCAAATGGCTGCCATTCGCCCCATATTTGTACATTGCTCCTTTTGCTCTCTTCAGCTGGTGCACCATTTTACCTGGGGACAACAGATCAAACTGTGTCTGCAGTCCCTTCCTACTCGCAAAAAGCTCATCTGAATACTTTCCACCTTCAAAATGTCAATTATCAGCCTCCGGCGTCCTCCCTTGCCTCCTTCCCAACCTGCACCTTATACAACATCATCTCACCTCTCACCAGCACTTTCAAAGCCTCCCGTAACGCCGACCGGCGAGAACTCCCCCCCTTTTATTCAACTCCACACGCTCGTCTATCAACCCTCGCCATCTTCACGCCGAGCTCGATATCCGTCAGCAACCCCACATCCAAGCTCCACGCCGGCTGCCATGCCAGCCCGCTCTCCAACCCCACATCCAAGCTCCACGCCGGCTGCCATGCCAGCCCGCTCTCCAACCCCACATCCAAGCTCCACGCCGGCTGCCATGCCAGCCCGCTCTCCAACCCCACATCCAAGCTCCACGCCGGCTGCCATGCCAGCCCACTCTCCAACACCACATCCAAGCTCCACGCCGGCTGCCATGCCAGCCCGCTCTCCAACCCCACATCCAAGCTCCACGCCGGCTGCCATGCCAGCCCGCTCTCCAACCCCACATCCAAGCTCCACGCCAGCTGCCATGCCAGCCCGCTCTCCAACCCCACATCCATGCCAGCCCGCTCTCCAACACCACATCCAAGCTCCACGCCGGCTGCCATGCCAGCCCGCTCTCCAACCCCACATCCAAGCTCCACGCCGGCTGCCATGCCAGCCCGCTCTCCAACCCCACATCCAAGCTCCATGCCGGCTGCCATGCCAGCCCGCTCTCCAACCCCACATCCAAGCTCCACGCCGGCTGCCATGCCAGCCCGCTCTCCAACCCCACATCCAAGCTCCACGCCGGCTGCCATGCCAGCCCGCTCTCCAACACCACATCCATGCCAGCCCGCTCTCCAACCCCACATCCAAGCTCCACGCCGGCTGCCATGCCAGCCCGCTCTCCAACCCCACATCCATCAGGTGTGGCGCATTGTCAAAAATCACGATCGTCAAATATTCCTCCCTCCTCAGCCCCCGCCAACAAGGCCCTCCCCATGGTGAGAAAGAGCACATGCGTTGTGTACCAGAGAAAAGAAAGAGTACGCACTGCCCCCAGATTTAGAAACCCCCATGGGTCTACTCCCCCCCCCTCCCATCGTCCACCCCCCCCCCCCCCCCCATCGCCCACCCCCCCTCTCCTTCAGAAACACCACCAACACCTTCGCAACCCCAAATGGGGCCAAAGACCTTGGCTTAGACCAAGACTCTCGGGACTGTATTCTAGCCCCCCCACCCCAAGAATCAACTGATGGGTGTCCATGTCGGGGATGGCCGCTAACATCTTCTACATGAACCCTACATCATCCCACTTGGGGGCATACATACTAACCAACAGCCCCGACCTTCCCTCCAAAGTACCCGTGACTATCCACATATCTGCCGCCCTGATCCGCCATCACCTTCTCCATCTGAAACCGCACTCTCTTGTTAATCAGTATCTCTACCCCGTGGACCCGACTATCAAAGACCGAGTGAAACCCCTGACTGACCCAGCTCTGACGAAGCCTTACCTGGTCTTTCGCCCGCAAATGGGGCTCCTCCAGCAGCACCACATCGGCTGGCAGCTCTTCAGGTGGCTAAAACCCTCACCTGCTTTGCCGGCCCTCCCAATCACTGCTCATTCCATGTTACCGACTGAACCAGGCGCCTCTCACCACCAGCCCCCCCCCCCTCCCAACCCAACTCCCCACCCCCCCCCTCCGTCCCTGCCTGTCAGCCATGTCCGCTGCGAGGGATAATCTAATCCCCCCCCCCCCCCACCTAATTCCGAAAAGCCACCAGAGCCCACCCAAGATGGCCCCCATCCCCACCCCACGAATGGGACAAAGAACATACCCCCCCCCTCATCCTACTCGCAACCCCAAAGTTCTAGTGTCCATCTCGGTTCAGCCCCAATCCCTCTCCCCTCACGAACGCCTCCGCTGCCTCCGCCTCCTCAGAATAACGGTCCCTGAAGTTGTGCGTGACCCTCAGCCTCCCCTGGTAGTCCACCCCGAAGCCCACTCCACTCTCGAAGAGCGCTGCCCTCACCCCTGTTGAAGGCCGCACGCATTTTCTCCAGCTCCACCGTGACGTCACGTCCCGGTACATACGAAAACCACTGCCTTCCAACCTCACCACCCCATTCTGCTTGGCCCATCTCAATACCTTCCTCTGGTAGCTATAAACGCAGATAATCATCGCTCTTGACGGCTCGTTTGCCCGTGGCTTTGGCAGCAGCGACCGGTGGGCCCTGTCCAGCACGAAGGCGGGGGGGGGGGGGGGGGCATCCTCCACCTCCACCAGCTTCGCCAACACCTTTGCAAAATACTCCGTCGGCCTGGGGCCTGGGGCCCTCCACAACGTCAGGCTGGCACGCAATCCTGAGGCCCTGCCATCGCGACCTGTTCTCAATGCCCCCAACCCTTTATTTCTGTCCTCCACCTTCAGAAACTCCACTTCCAGCGAGGCGAGCCGGTCACTGCGTCGCGACAGTGCTTCCCCCCCCCCCCCCCCCCCTTCAGCACCTCACCATGCTCCCACACCATCTCTGACATCTTTCCAAGAGCCACCTTCATTGGGGCCAGAGAATCTTCCAGCGGTTTCTTCAGTGCCCATCGTCCCTTGCCGCTCAAACTCCACCGCCATCACCTCGGCCAGCATGTCCGCTGTAATGGGTGCCACCCCACCCGCCGAGCTAGCTCCCGCCATCTTTCCTCCAACTGCACACTCTGCCGGCGGGTTAGCCCCGGATCCCTTTCTCCCAATATTTTTCCGTTGGGATTTTGACATCCTCTAGTGCCATAACTCTATTGGGATAAGTTTACCCACAAACCCCCCCCCCCCCCCCCCCCAACCCCCAAAAAACTAGGTGAAAAGGGCCAAAATCCAAGGACTCTAGCGAGAGCCACCTGACGTGCGCCCTCCACCTCCGTGTCACCACAGGGAGCCCAGCTATCCCAGAGAAAAATAATGAGGTGTTTGTCCCTTTCATGAGGGGCTTTACAGGTCGGAGCCACCAGAGGAGGAGCCGGAGATGGTTGGGTTTTTGGAGGGCTTGAAGGTTCCTCGGGTGGGATGAGTTGCGGGAGGCTTTGGAGGCGCCGAGGGGGTTGGAGGAGGTCCACGGGGCTCTGGGCAAGATGCAGCGGGGAAGGTGTTGGGGCCCGATGGGTCCACGGTAGAATTTTACAAGACGTTCGCGGGCCCAATCGCTGCTGGGGGTGTTTAATGACTCACTGGGCCTGGATTCCCTTCCGGAGACGTTGAGGCAGCCGCCCACCTCCCTCTTTCTGAAGCAGGACAAGTACCCCACAGAGTGGGGGTCGGACCGCCCAATCTCTCTGCTCAACGTGGGTGCGAAACCTTTGGCTAAAACCTTAACATTGAGGTTGGAGCCCTGACTCCCGGAGGTAGCGAGGGTTTGTGAGGGGCTGAAAACTGTCATCCATCATGAAGTGGCTACTGAATGTAGTTCTTACACCGGCGGTGGGACCAGATCCGGAGATGATTGTGTCTCTGGATGGTGAACAGGTGTTCATTAGGGTCAAATCGAGCTGCTTGGTCTCGGTTCTGGAGATGTCTGGGATTGATTCTGGGTCTGTATCTGAAGCGTCGGCTGTTCCTGTTCGAATGAACACCGTGAATTCGGGGCTGTTCTGGCTGCACAGGGCCACGAGGCAGGGATGCCCCTGTGTCCCCGCTGTTGTTCACATTGGCGATCCTCCTGTTGCCGATTGCATCGAGGGCCTCAGGAAAGTGGAGGGAAATTGTGAGCTGTGGAGTGGAGCACAGGGTGCGGACAACCTTTTCCTCGGAATCCAGGGCCAGTTATGGGGGAGATCATGGGGATATTGCAGAGGTTCGGTTCCTTTTCAGGGTATCAACTAAATGTTGGGAAGAGTGAAAATTTCGTGGTGATCCCTCTGAGGGGAGGTGATGGGTTGAGGGGATTGTCATTCCATCTGGGGGGGGGGGGCACTTTTTCCCTATTTCAGGTGGCACGGGATTGACCGAGACTTCGCAAACTGAATCTTACAAGCTTGCCGAACAGGGTTAGAGCGGACTTGCAGAGGTGGGATAGCCATCCACTGTTGACCTTGCCGTTGCAATGATGCCCACAGAACATCTGGTGACAGCGAGTGGTAGCGGAAGGAAAGTATTCCGCCTGGAGGTCGGTGACCAGTGGCGTCCCGCAAGGATCAGTTCTGGGACCTCTGCTCTTTGTGGTTTTTATAAATGACTTGGATGAGGAAGTGGAAGGGTGGGTTAGTAAGTTTACTGATGACATGAAGGTTGGGGGAGTTGCAGATAGCGTCAAGGGTTGTTGCAGGTTACAACAGGACATTGACAGGATGCAGAGCTGGGCTGAGAAGTGGCAGATGGAGTTCAACCTAGATAAATGTGAAGTGATTCATTTTGGAAACCTTCTCTGAACGGTTTCCAATGCATTTACATCGTTCCTTGAAGAAGGAGATCGATACTCACGGTAGCATGGTGGTTAGCATCAATGCTTCACAGCTCCAGGGTCCCAGGTTCGATTCCCGGCTGGGTCACTGTCTGTGTGGAGTCTGCACGTCCTCCCCGTGTGTGCGTGGGTTTCCTCCGGGTGCTCCGGTTTCCTCCCACAGTCCAAAGATGTGCAGGTTAGGTGGATTGGCCATGCTAAATTGCCCGTAGTGTAAGGTTAATGGGGGGATTGTTGGGTTACGGGTTACGTGGGTTTAAGTAGGGTGATCATTGCTCGGCACAACATCGAGGGCCGAAGGGCCTGTTCTGTGCTGTACTGTTCTATGATACTGTACACAGTTCTGGTCGCCACACTATAGGAAGGATGTGATTGCACTGTAGATGACGCAGAGGTTTACCAGGATGCTGCCTGGGCTGGAGTGTGGGAGCAATGGGGAGAGATTGGATAGGCTCGGGCTGTTTACCTTGGAGCAGCGAAGGTTGAGAGGCGACCTGATAGAGGTTTGTAAGATTGTGAGGGACGTAGATTGCTGTTTCCTGCGATTATATGTAGCGCAGTGCGGTTTCTCAAATTGCTTCTCAGTGTCCAGCCTGACTTCCTATGCCAAGGTCCCAGCTGCATGTCTCCCCTTAACACTGCATTTCCATGTTTCTCTCACGCATCGCCCATATTCAGCACAGACGCCCAACATGGACTTCGAGAAACTGCCGAAGATTCGCAACGAGGAGCGAGAGAGCCTGTTTGGATATGTCCACGGAGTCTCGGGCCCAGGTGAGAGACACTCGAAGAAAGGGAAGGAACTGAGATACACCAGTCAGTGTCATAGAGTCTGAGAGGTTAGCCGCACTGAAAGAGGCCCTTCGGCCCATCGCATCCGCGCCGACCATCAAGCACCAATCTATTCTAATCCCATTTCCCAGCCCTTGGTCTTTGCACTCCTTTAATTCCTTGTGTGCTGCAGCTCATTTCAATACCTCTTAAAAGCTGTGAGGGTTCCCACCCCTCCCCCCATTTCAGGCAGTGACTTCCACATTCCCAGCATCCTCTAAACATAGAACAATGAAAAATGCAGCACAGAACAGGCCCTTCGGCCCACGATGTTGTGCCGAACCTTTGTCCTAGATTAATCATAGATTATCATAGAATTTAGTGCAGAAGGAGGCCACTCGGCCCATCGAGTCTGCACCGGCTCTTGGAAAGAGCACCCTACCCAAGGTCCACACCTCCACCCTATCCCCATAACCCAGTAACCCACCCAACACGAACGGCAGTTTTGGACACTGAGGGCAATTTATCATGGCCAATCCATCTAACCTGCACATCTTTGGACTGTGGGAGGAAACCGGAGCACCCGGAGGAAACCCACGGGGAGAACGTGCAGACTCCACAGTGACCCAAACCAGGAATCGAACCTGGGACCCTGGAGCGGTGAAGCAACAGTGCTAACCACTGTGCTCCCATGCCGCCCATGCATATCGTCCTGTGATCTAAGGCCTTGCTCCTCACTATTTACCACACCATCAACTTTTATCTCATCTGCGAACTGACTGATCATTCCTCCTACATTCACGTCCACATTAATGTGCACGAGAAACAACAACTGATCCGGCTCCGATCCCTACGGAACACCATTGGACAGGTTTCCAGTCACACAAAAGACCTCCACTCACCACCCTCTGCCTCCTACCACTCAGCCAGTTTTGGATCCAGTTTGCTAAATTGCCCTGGATCCCAAAGGATCTTCTTCTTCGGCCTCCCATTCGGGACCTTGTCAAAAGTCCATGTAGATTACATCGACTGCGCTACCCTCATCTACACACCTGGTCACCTCTTCAAAGAATTTAATCAAGTTTATCAGACATCGAATCTCTACAGAATCTTTACAGTCCAGAAGGAGGCATTTGGCCTATCGGGTCTGCATTACCCTCTGAAAGAGCATCCTATCTAGGCCCATTCTCCCACCCTATCCTCATAACCCCACCTAACCTATACAACCCTGGAGACTAAGGGGCAATTTTGTCATGCATAATCCACCTAACCTGCACATCTTTGGACTGTGGGAGGAAACCGGAGCACCCGGAGGAAACCCACGCAGACACGGGGAGAAGGTACAAACTCCACACAAAGAGACACCCAAGGCTGGAATTAAACCCAGGTCCCTGGAGCTGCGAGGCAGCAGTGCTAACCACTGTGCCACCGTGCTGCCTTTAATCTCTCTTTGACAAAACCATGCTGACTATCCGTGATCAATCCTTGCCTCTCCAAGTGAAGATTAATTCTGTCACTGTTTTTTTCCAGTAGCTTCCCTCCCACTGAAGTTCGACTCACTGGCCTGTAATTTCCTGGTTTGTCCCTACTCCCCTTCTTGAATAATGGCACCACATTAGCTATTCTCTAGTATCTCTCCTGTGGCCAGAGAAGGTTGGAAAATGTTTGTCAAAGCTGCTGCAATCTCCTCCCTTGCCTCCCAGAGAAACCTGGGATACATCCCATCTGGTCCTGGGGACTTAGCCAATTTTATGCCCGTTAAATCTGTGAATACCCCCTCCCTCTCAATGCTAAGTTGTTGAAATAAATCACAAAGCGCCTGTATGATTTCTATCCCTGCATCATCCTTCTTCTTCGTGACACAGAGGCAAAGTAATCATTTAAAACCTCACCAATATCTTCCAGTTCCACAATTTGCCACGTTGGTCCCTAAGGGGCCCTAATCTTACCCTGGTCATCCTCTTGACCTTAATAAAACAACTTTGGATTTTCCTTTATTTGACCTGCCAGTGTTTATCATGACTTCTCTTCATTCTCCTAATTTCTTTCTTAAGTAACCCCTGCACTTTCTATATTTCACCCGGGCTTCCACTGTTTTGAGCCCTCGGTACTTACCATAATCCTTCCTTTTTTCCCTGATCCAATCCTGGCTATCCCTTGACATCCAGGGTTCTCTGGACTTATTGCTCCCGTCCTACACTATCAGGGGAATATGATGGACCTGCCCTCTCTCTATTTGCTTTTTGAAATAATCTTACTGCTCTGATGTTAGATTTACTTGTAGCTGCTCCCAGTTAACTTTGGACAAATCCTGGGCGTGATCGGACCAAATGGGAACTATGTCCCCGTGGCGACAACGTTTGTCTGCACGTTTCCCGGCAATCGTAAAGCCAAGAAACACAACGCTATCCAACGTAGCTCCGGTTAGATACCGGGTGGGGGGGGGGGGGGGGGGGGGGGCCTCAGAGGAGAACACACAGTTGAGGTCGTACTTCGTTTCATTTCCTGCATTGAGGAACCCCACTCGCTGGAGCTCCTCGGGGAAGGGAGAGAGAGGGACGCCATTTTTAAATGCTTTCCCAATTTGTCGGGCCCTTGATGTGACCCCTGAACCCCTCCCCCACCCCACCAAGCCTCAGCTCACTGTAAGGGGGTCCTAGGAATCTCCCGGCATCCCTGCACGGGACACACCCCCTTCCCAATCACTGATGCACAAGCAAATATCTGCTGGCCTCGCACCCTGGCAGTGCCACCCAGGCTGGCAGTGCCAAGGTGCCCAGGTGGTACCAGCAATGCCAGGACACCAGCCATCCCAGAGGGCACGCACCTGGGGGCCTCCAATCCCCACGAGTGCCGCCCCGTCTGGTCCGGGTTTGTGGAGACCAGCACTGAACAGTTCTCGCCCGAGGTAGGCAGCAGGGTAGCATGGTGGTTAGCATAAATGCTTCACAGCTCCAGGGTCCCAGGTTCGATTCCCGGCTGGGTCACTGTCTGTGTGGAGTCTGCACGTCCTCCCCCTGTGTGCGTGGGTTTCCTCCGGGTGCTCCGGTTTCCTCCCACAGTCCAAAGATGTGCGGGTTAGGTGGATTGGCCATGCTAAATTGCCCGTAGTGTCCTAATAAAAAAGTAAGGTTAAGGGGGGGAGTTGTTGGGTTACGGGTATAGGGTGGATACGTGGGTTTGAGTAGGGTGATCTTGGCTCGGCACAACATTGAGGGCCGAAGGGCCTGTTCTGTGCTGTACTGTTCTATGTTCTATGAGGTCTCCAAGGTGAAGGTGATTGATCCCAATGCCTTGGTTACCTCATGAATCTGCACATTAGAGTGAGACCAGCTGTCTTGAACATACAGATTTGCCAAAAATTGATCCCACCCGCAATGGGCGGACTTCATTGGTCTGGCGAGATCGTGTTTGATCTCATGAGGCGTGGCGAGTTGGCTAGATCCCAGAAGATGGGTCTCTCAGCAATTAACGGTCATGTTGTGCAGTGCCACGTTTGTTTACGGGTGCAGCATGGCCAGAAGTTCGTGACCCCTATCCAATTATATTAAAATTAGGCCTCCCCCAATTAAGAAACTTAATTTCTGGTCTATTTTTGTCCCTTTCCAAAATACTACTGAGTTATGGTCACTGTTTCCAAAATGCTCCCCATTGAAACTTCATCCATTTGCCTGACACCATTTCCAAAAACGAGATCCAGCACTGCCACCTCCCATGTATTGGCATAAAAAGATCTGCCGGATGCATTTAAGACATCCGCCTCCTATTTTTCTTTTTTAAATTCAGAGTGCCCAATTCATTTTTTCCAATTAAGTGGCAATTTAGCATGGCCGATCCACCTAACCTGCACATCTTTGGGTTGTGGGGGTGAGACCCACGCAGACACGGGGAGAATGTGCAAACTCCACACAGATAGTGATCCGGGGCCAGGATCGAACCAAGGACCTCGGCGCCATGAGGGAGCAGTGCTAACCACTGTGCCACCGTGTTGCCTCCAAATTCTGCCCCCTGTAAGCCTTTGACACTTTGACTATCGGAGTTAATATTGGGGAAGCTGATGTCCCTTGCTATTATTACCCAATTTCTCTTACATTTCTCAGAGATTTGCACTTCTATCTCTCCTATATCAGTGTACAGATACCTTCCTGAGAAAGAGGGACTGAGAGACACCAGTCACTACACAGATATCTCCCTAGGAGACAGGGACTGTGAGACACCAGTCAGTGTACAGATATCTCCCTGAGAGAGACAGGGACTGAGAGACACCAGTCAGTGTACCGATACCTCCCTGAGAGAGAGGGACTGAGAGACACCAGTCAGTGTACAGATATCTCCCTGAGAGAGAGAGGGGACTGAGAGACACCAATCAGTATCCAGATATCTCCCTGAAAGAGAGGGACTGAGAGACACCAGTCAGTGTACAGATATCTCACTGAGAGAGAGAGACTGAGAGACACCAGTCAGCGTACAGATATCTCCCTGAGAGAGAGGGACTGAGAGACACCAGTCAGCGTACAGATATCTCCTTGAGAGAGAGGGACTGAGAGACACCAGTCAGTGTACAGATATCTCCCTGAGAGAGAGGGACTGAGAGACACCAGTCAGTGTACAGATATCTCACTGAGAGAGAGAGGGACTGAGAGACACCAGTCAGTGTACAGATATCTCCCTGAGAGAGAGGGACTGAGAGACACCAGTCAGTGTACAGATATCCCCCTGAGAGAGAGGGACTGAGAGACACCAGTCAGTGTCCAGATATCTCCCTGAGAGAGAGGGACTGAGAGACACCAGTCAGTGTGTAGATATCTCCCTGAGATTGGGACTGAGAGACACCAGTCAGTGTACAGATATCTACCTGAGAGAGAGGGACTGAGAGACACCAGACAGTGTACAGATATCTCCCTGAGATTGGGACTGAGAGACACCAGTCAGTGTACAGATATCTACCTGAGAGAGAGGGACTGAGAGACACCAGTCAGTGTACAGATATTTCCCTGAGAGAGAGGGACTGAGAGACACCAGTCAGTGTACAGATATCTCCCTGAGAGAGAGGGACTGAGGGACACCAGTCAGTGTACAGATATCTCCCAGTGAGAGAGGGACTGAGAGACACCAGTCAGTGTACAGATATCTCCCTGAGAGAGAGGGACTGAGAGACACCAGTCAGTGTACAGATACCTCCCTGAGAGAGAGGGACTAAGAGACACCCCTCATATTTTCCTCTGTGTCTCTCCCTCTCCAGTCATCTTGGCAACCAACATGTCCGGTGCTGCCATGTACGAGTTGGTGCGAGTTGGCCACAGCGAGCTGGTGGGCGAGATTATCCGCTTGGATGGGGAAATGGCGACCGTCCAAGTCTACGAGGAAACCTGTATCTTTTGCTGGTGTTCTCTGCTGCGCGGGGTTGGGATGGGGGTTGGTGGGCCTTTACCGTTGGCCATCTATGTTCAGCCCTCTCTGGGTAGGCCGGGAGCCTGGATCTCTGCCGTGTTGATGTCCTGAATTTACCCCTCCCCAGCTGGTGTGTCAGTCGGCGACCCAGTCCTGCGGACAGAGAAGCCTCTCTCGGTGGAGCTGGGCCCAGGGATCATGGGCTCCATATTTGACGGGATCCAGCGGCCCCTCTTCGACATCTGGCAGCTGACCCAGAGCATCTACATCCCGAGGGGGGTCAACGTTACCCCACTGCCCACGCATACCAAGTGGGAGTTCACCCCGGATCCTCATATCAGGGTACGGAATGGGGGCGTAAGCCATGGGGGAGAGGGTGAGAGAGAGTGCAGGAGAGAGGGAGGAATGGAGGTGGAGGTGGATAGAGAAGGGACAGAGAGGAAGTGAGGCAGAGGAGGAGAGAGTGGGGGGGGGGGGGGGGAGATGGGAGAGGGAGAGAGACAGAGAGAAACAAAGGGAGGGGGAATGAGGAAGTGAGAAATGGGGAGAGATTGAGGGCGGAGGATAGAGAAGGGAGAGAGGGGGGGAAGGTTGGAAGGGAGGGAAAGATAGGGAGAAAGGGGAGGGAGAGAGAGTTGGAGGGAGGAAGATCGATGGGGTAATGGAGAGCTTTGACAGACCCTGAGGGAGAGTCAGAGAGATGGAAAGACAGGGACGGAGCGAGGGGAAGCGATACATGAGGGTGACAGAGTTGGCGGAAGAGATGGAAAGTGTGTGACAGAATCGGAGGAAGAGATGGAGAGTTTGAAAGAGTCGAAGGGAAAGATGGAGAGAGTGGTACAGAGTTGGAGGGAAAGATGGGGAGAGTGTGACTGTCAGACAGAGAGATGGACAGAGAGTGTGACGGAGGGGGACAGGATCAGAGTAGAGATGGAGAGAGTGTGACAGAGCCAGATGGAGAAATGCAGAGTGTGAAAGGGTAAGTGGGAGAGGTAGAGAATATGACAGAGTTAGAGGGAAAGAAGGAGTCCGTATGACAGAACCAGATGGATAGAGTGTGAAAGGGTTGGAGGGAGAGAAATAGTGTGACAGAGCCAGAAGGAGAGATGGAGAGTCACAGGGAAAGAAGGCAGCCAGAGGAAGAGATGGAGTGAGTGTGACAGACTCAGATGGAGGGATGGAGTGAGTGTGACAGACTCAGATGGAGAGATGGAGTGCTGCGACAGAATCAGGAGGAAGGATGGAGTGAGTGCGATGGAGCCTATGAAGTGATGGAGTGAGTGTGACCGAGTTGGACAGAGTGATGGAGAGAGTGTGACAGATATGGAGGGGAGATGGAGAAAATATGACAGACCCAGATGGAGGGATGGAGTGAGCGTGACAGCCAGAGAAGGGATGGAGTGAGTGTGCCAGACTCAGGTGGAGAGATGGAGTGAGTGTGACAGAGCAAAGGGTGTGATGGAGTGAGTGTGACAGATTCAGATGGAGAGATGGAGTCAGTGTGTCAGCCGAAGGGAGAGGTGGAGTGAGTGTGACAGTTTGATGGAGTGAATGTGACAGGCTCAGGTGGAGGAATGGAGTGAGTATGACCAAGCCGGAGGGAAAGATGGAGTGAGTGTGCCAGACTCAGATGGAGAGATGGAGCGAGTGTGACAGACTCAGATGGAGAGATGGAGTGAGTTTGACAGAGCTGGAGGGAGGGATGGAATGAGTGTGACCGAGTTGGAAGAGGGATGGAGAGTGTGACGGATTTGGAGGGAAAGATGGAGAGAGTGTGACAGACTCGGATGGAGGGATGGCGTGAGAGTGACAGACTCGGAAGGAGCAGGGCAGTGTGTCTCCGCACTCACTGCACCATTCTGTCCTTCCTCAGGTGGGAAGTCACGTCACGGGCGGAGATATTTACGCCTCGGTTTTCGAGAACTCGCTGATCAAACACAAGATTCTGATCCCTCCCAAGAGCAGGGGAACTGTCTCCTTCATTGCCCCTCCTGGGCACTACGACGTGACGGTGAGTACAACTCCTGTCTCCAAGCAGGAGACGTGGGTGGCACGGTAACACAGCGGTTAGCATTGCTGCTTCACAGCGCCAGGGTCCCAGGTTCGATTCCCCGCTGGGTCACTGTCTGTGCGGAGTCTGCACATCCTCCCCGTGTGTGCGTGGGTTTCCTCCGGGTGCTCCGGTTTCCTCCCACAGTCCAAAGATGTGCAGGTTTGGTGGATTGGCCATGATAAATTGCCCTTAGTGTCCAAAAAGGTTAGATGGGGTTACTGGGTTACGGGGATGGGGTGGAGGTGTGGGTTTAGGTAGGGTGCTCTTTCCAAGGGCCGGCGCAGACTCGATGGGCTGAATGGCCTCCTTCTGCACTGTAAATTCTATGATTCTATGAGCAGTGAGAGGGATGTGACTGGCATGTGATTAACCTGCTTCTGATTCTCTCTCTCTCTCAGGATGTGCTGATGGAGCTGGATTTTGAAGGAGTGAAGGAGCAGCTGACCATGGTCCAAGTATGGCCGGTGCGACAGATCCGGCCAGTATCTGAAAAGCTGCCGTCCAATTACCCCCTACTGACAGGACAGCGGGTCTTAGATGCCCTTTTCCCGTGAGTTCTGGGTGTGGGTGGGCGAGTGGCGAGGGGTGCGATATCTAACCGTGTCCGTCTCCCTCAGTCTCATCCTATCTCTCTAGAATATTCCCTCTCCTCCCCGAATCCACTCAGTCCTCACCCCCCCCACCAAATTGTGCGACCCCCCCCCCACCAAACTTGTGACCCCCCGCCCCCCACCAAATTGTGGGTCTCCCACTCCCCCCAAACTGTGCGACTCCCACCCCCCACCAAACTGTGGTTCTCCCCCCCCCTCCCCCCCACCAAACTGTGGGTCTCCCACCCCCCCCACCACCAAACTGTGCGACTCCCACCCCCCCCCCCACCACCAAACTGTGGGTCTCTCCCCCCCCTCCCCCCCACCAAACTGTGGGTCTCCCCCCCTCCCCCCCACCAAACTGTGGGTCTCCCACCCCCGCACCACCAAACTGTGCGTCCCACCCCCCCACCACCAAACTGTGCGATTCCCACCCCCCCACCACCAAACTGTGGGTCTCCCACCCCCCCACCACCAAACTGTGGGTCTCCCACCCCCCCACCACCACTGTGCATTCCACCCCACCAACTCCCTACCCCCCCCCCCCACCACCAAACTGTGCGACTCCCACCCCCCCACAAAACTGGTACCCCCCCCACACCACTCCCCAACCCATCCCCCAGCAAACTGTGGGACCCCCCTCCCCTTTGAACTGTGGACCTCCCACCCCTCCCCCCACCATACCAAGACACCCCGCAACCCCCTCCCTGCTAAACTGAGGGACTCCCATCGCCAACTCCCTCACCCCAACCCCCCCCCCCCCCCCCCCTCCCCCCCCCCCCCCCCCCCCCCCACAAACTGTGGGACTACACCCACCACACACACGCCCCCTCCAGGCCCTAGGACATCTCAAACTCTCCAAACCAAACAACTTCTCACCCCAAAATGTCCCCTCAATCTTTTTGAACCTATGCAGCCTTGCCTTCTGACCATGGTTTCCCCATTTGACCTCAGTTAACCCCATTTGTCCAACTTTCACTCCAATGTTTCCTGACTGACAAATTGTTTTAATGTGCCATCCGTGCCCCCCGCCCCTACAATTGCACCACCAATGACACCTCCCCATCCCAGTTGAACTGATTGAACCCTGGTTTGGCCCAGTTAAGCTGACTGACCCTGGTTGCCGCCTGTTTATTAACCTGTCGCCCTCTTGCCGCCCTCACAATCCAGGTGCGTTCTGGGAGGAACGACAGCCATCCCTGGGGCATTTGGCTGTGGGAAAACTGTCATCTCCCAGTCCCTGTCCAAGTTCTCCAACAGCGACGTCATCGTCTACGTGGGCTGTGGAGAGAGAGGCAACGAAATGGCGGAGGTGCTGAGGGACTTCCCTGAGGTAATGAGGCATGCGGTAGTGAGGGTGAGGGGCAGGGGGGGTGGTGGTGGCGGGGGGGGGGGGGGAGGTGGGTGAAGGCTGCGGGAGTCTCAATCAAGGGTCAGGGGTCACAAAGGGTGTGAGGGTGTCTGGGGCTCGTCCTGACCCCTGTGTGGGGTGGGTGACAACCCCTTAACCATGGTAACATTACCTTCTCTCCAGCTGACGATGGAAGTCAATGGGAAGATGGAGAGCATCATGAAGAGAACTGCCCTGGTCGCCAATACATCCAACATGCCAGTGGCAGCCCGTGAGGCGTCAATCTACACGGGTGAGTACCCACCTGCCTGACCGCTCACCTTTGACCTTATCCCTTGCCCTCTGACCTTTGCACCTGTCGAAGGAAAATTAATGAGTTGCCAACTGCGAAGCATTCTGGGAAATGCTTGACTATAGTTCAACACTGCTTTTGAATGAAAATAAGTAGGTCAGGTAACATAAACGAAATACTGCTGAAATATTCTGGTTTCGGCCTTATTATGAAAACACATTGTCCTCCGAAAGATAACAAAATGTGTACTCGAGTTGTTTTCAGCCAAGGACCAGAACATACGTACTGCATATTTCATCTTACGTACTTTCCAAGGTCTATTTAATATAAACATGGTTGTTTACTTCAAGCTGTTATTTCAGACTACAAAACATGCTGTCTTCAATCGAATCTCAGAGTGCGGTGCCCTGGCCCCTTGCAGCTGGAACACTCTCCGCAAATATATTTGTGCAAATAAATTTCCTTCAATCGAACCTCGAGAAATTTGTCTTCATTATAATTTCCACGACAGTACCCCACTACCTCCGAATCTCCGATCATCATCCACCTCACCCTCTGAACCCATGTCCCTTAACATTCTGAGCCACTTCGTCCTCTAACCTTTTCTTGCCTCATTCTCCGACATTTCTCATCCCTTAACCCTGACCCTTTCTGCCACACCAGCTTCTGATATTTACGCCCTTTTTTCCCCTCACCTTCATTCAAATTGACCTCTGCCCTCCATCTGCGTCATTTCCTATCTTCCTGCCTCACCCTCTGACCTCCTCAGGCCTCGGCCTCTGAGCATCATCGACCACGCTGTCAGACGTTCTCCTGCCCTCTGACCTTCTCACCCTCCAAGCCTCTCCCACATCGAACTCTGACCTTCTCCCACCTTGCCCTCTGACCTTCACACAGCTTACCACCTGTCCTTCTCAGCCCCTCCCTCTGATCTACTCTCTGCCTGTGTAAAAACACTCCCTGCTGTATTGGGTCACTGGTTAATTGCCTCCTGTTTTTCCACAGGGATCACCCTCTCCGAGTATTTCCGTGACATGGGTTACAACGTCAGCATGATGGCCGACTCCACTTCCCGCTGGGCGGAAGCTCTTCGGGAAATCTCAGGTCGCCTTGCAGAAATGCCTGCAGGTGAGAGACTATCCATCACTGAACACAGGGCCAAACCCTCCCAGGACAGGTACAGCACGGGGTTAGATACAGAGTAAAGCTCCCTCTACACTGTCCCCATCAAACACTCCCAGGGCAGGTACAGCACTGGGTTAGATACAGAGTAAAGCTCCCTCTACGCTGTCCCCATCAAACACTCCCAGGACAGATACAGCACGGGGTTAGATACAGAGTAAAGCTCCCTCTACACTGTCCCCATCAAACACTCCCAGGACAGGTACAGCACGGGGTTAGATACAGAGTAAAGCTCCCTCTACACTGTCCCCATCAAACACTCCCAGGACAGGTACAGCACGGGGTTAGATACAGAGTAAAGCTCCCTCTACACTGTCCCCATCAAACACTCCCAGGACAGAGACAGCACGGGGTTAGATACAGAGTAAAGCTCCCTCTACACTGTCCCCATCAAACACTCCCAGGACAGAGACAGCACGGGGTTAGATACAGAGTAAAGCTCCCTCTACACTGTCCCCATCAAACACTCCCAGGACTGGTACAGCATGGTGTTAGATACAGAGTTAAGTACCCTGTACACTGCCCCCACTTGGAGCTAAGTGTACAGACCCGGTCTCCATATCTAATGGTTCGATTACGCTTGGAGCACTGTGCACAGCTGAAGGGGGACTCTTACAAGATGGAGAACAGAACCGGATACATGGATGAAGTGAGGTGAGAAAGTGGCAGGAATGATGGGATGGGATGTCGAATGACGCATGCCACTGTCTGCGCTCTCCTCCACTCTAACTTGTGCCCTCTCTGTGCACTAACCTGCTGTTTCTCTCCACAGACAGCGGCTATCCTGCATACCTTGGAGCGCGCCTGGCATCGTTCTATGAGAGGGCTGGGCGAGTGAAATGTCTGGGAAGCCCAGAGAGAGAGGGCAGTGTCAGCATTGTCGGAGCGTGAGTGAGCGGGCAACTGAGGGTCGGGATTGTCCATGGGTGGGAGGGGGGGAGGAGGGGGGGGGGGGGGGCGTGAGGGTCAGTCATGTCAGTGAGGGGGGAGTGAGGGTCAGTATTGTCAGTGAGGGGGGAGTGAGGGTCAGTATTGTCGGTGAGGGGGGAGTGAGGGTCAGTATTGTCGTTGAGGGGGGAGTGAGGGTCAGCATTGTCGGTGAGGGGGGAGCGAGGGTCAGTATTGTCAGTGAGGGGGGAGTGAGGGTCAGTATTGTCAGTGAGGGGGGAGTGAGGGTCAGTATTGTCAGTGAGGGGGGAGTGAGGGTCAGTATTGTCAGTGAGGGGGGAGTGAGGGTCAGTATTGTCAGTGAGGGGGGAGTGAGGGTCAGTATTGTCAGTGAGGGGGGAGTGAGGGTCAGTATTGTCAGTGAGGGGGGAGTGAGGGTCAATATTGTCAGTGAGTGAGGGGGGAATGAGAGTCAGTATTGTCAGTGAGGGGGGAGTGAGGGTCAGTATTGTCAGTGAGGGGGGAGCGAGGGTCAGTATTGTCAGTGAGGGGGGAGTGAGGGTCAGTATTGTGAGTGAGGGTCAGTATTGTCAGTGAGGGGGGAGTGAGGGTCAGTATTGTCAGTGAGGGGGGGGAGTGAGGGTCAGTATTGTCAGTGAGGGGGGAGTGAGGGTCAGTATTGTCAGTGAGGGGGGAGTGAGGGTCAGTATTGTCAGTGAGGGGGGAGTGAGGGTCAGTATTGTCAGTGAGGGGGGGAGCGAGGGTCAGTATTGTCAGTGAGGGGGGGAGTGAGAGTCAGTATTGTCAGTGAGGGGGGGAGTGAGGGTCAGTATTGTCAGTGAGGGGGGAGTGAGGGTCAGTATTGTCAGTGAGGGGGGAGTGAGGGTCAGTATTGTCAGTGAGGGGGGGAGTGAGGGTCAGTATTGTCAGTGAGGGGGGGAGTGAGAGTCAGTATTGTCAGTGAGGGGGGAGTGAGGGTCAGTATTGTCAGTGAGGGGGGGAGTGAGGGTCAGTATTGTCAGTGAGTGAGGGGGGAGTGAGGGTCAGTATGGTCAGTGAGGGGGGAGTGAGGATCAGTATTGTCAGTGAGTGAGGGGGGAGTGAGGGTCAGTATGGTCAGTGAGGGGGGAGTGAGGATCAGTATTGTCAGTGAGTGAGGGGGGAGTGAGAGTCAGTATTGTCAGTGAGGGGGGAGTGAGGGTCAATATTGTCAGTGAGGGGGGAGTGAGGGTCAGTATTGTCAGTGAGGGGGGGAGTGAGGGTCAGTATTGTCAGTGAGGGGGGAGTGAGGGTCAGTATTGTCAGTGAGGGGGGAGTGAGGGTCAGTATTGTCAGTGAGGGGGGAGTGAGGATCAGTATTGTCAGTGAGGGGGGAGTGAGGGTCAGTATTGTCAGTGAGGGGGGGAGTGAGGGTCAGTATTGTGAGTGAGGGGGGTGAGGGTCAGTATTGTCGGTGAGGGGGGAGTGAGGGTCAGTATTGTGAGTGAGGGGGGTGAGGGTCAGTATTGTCAGTGAGGGGGGAGTGAGGGTCAGTATTGTCAGTGAGGGGGGAGTGAGGATCAGTATTGTCAGTGAGGGGGGAGTGAGAGTCAGTATTGTCAGTGAGGGGGGAGTGAGGGTCAGTATTGTCAGTGAGGGGGGAGTGAGGGTCAGTATTGTCAGTGAGGGGGGAGTGAGGGTCAGTATTGTCAGTGAGGAGGGAGTAAGGATCAGTATTGTCAGTGAGGGGGGAGTGAGGGTCAGTATAGTCAGTGAGGGGGGAGTGAGGGTCAGTATTGTCAGTGAGGGGGGAGTGAGGGTCAGTATTGTCAGTGAGGGGGGGAGTGAGAGTCAGTATTGTCAGTGAGGGGGGAGTGAGAGTCAGTATTGTCAGTGAGGGGGGAGTGAGAGTCAGTATTGTCGGTGAGGGGGGAGCGAGGGTCAGTATTGTCAGTGAGGGGGGAGTGAGAGTCAGTATTGTCAGTGAGGGGGGGAGTGAGGGTCAGTATTGTCGGTGAGGGGGGAGTGAGGGTCAGTATTGTGAGTGAGGGGGGAGTGAGGGTCAGTATTGTCAGTGAGGGGGGAGTGAGGGTCAGTATTGTCAGTGAGGGGGGAGTGAGGGTCAGTATTGTCAGTGAGGGGGGAGTGAGGGTCAGTATTGTCAGTGAGGGGGGAGTGAGGATCAGTATTGTGAGTGAGGGGGGAGTGAGGGTCAGTATTGTCAGTGAGGGGGGAGTGAGGGTCAGTATTGTCAGTGAGGGGGGAGTGAGGGTCAGTATTGTCAGTGAGGGGGGAGTGAGGGTCAGTATTGTCAGTGAGGGGGGAGCGAGGGTCAGTATTGTGAGTGAGGGGGGAGTGAGAGTCAGTATTGTCAGTGAGGGGGGAGTGAGGGTCAGTATTGTCAGTGAGGGGGTAGTGAGGGTCAGTATTGTCACTGAGGGGGGAGTGAGGGTCAGTATTGTCAGTGAGTGAGTGAATTTATTTGGTTCTTAGTATGAACTCCCTCCCCTTTCCTCTACTACCCTCCCCTTTCCCTCTCTCCTCCCCCCCCCCCCCATCATCCCTTTTTGTCTGCTCTCCTGCCCTTCCTCTGCTCCCTTTGCCACTCCATGATCTGCCTGCACCTCCTCTCCCTCCCTCCCCTCTCCTCTATCCCTTCTCCACCCCTCCTTTCCCCCCGCTGTGTGACATGACTGTGGAACGTCTGACTGTTTTCTCTCTTCTTCCATCAGCGTCTCTCCCCCTGGTGGTGATTTCTCAGACCCCGTCACGTCTGCGACGCTGGGAATTGTCCAGGTGAGATCTCCATGTCCCACGGACACACTCACAGCTGCCAAGACGATTCGTGACAGCAGACATCAGGAGAAAAGACAAAATTATGCCGTCGTTCGATTAAGCATAGAGCTCCTATAACAGGAGGTGCCCATTCAGCCCCCCTCTCGAGCCTGTTTCACAGCCCCTTGCAAGCCAGTTGCGCAGAAACAGGAGGGGCAGAGGCCATTCAGTCCCTCTCGAGCCTGCTGCACAGTAACAGGGGGAGGCCCATTTCAAACCTGTTACACAGGAACAGGAGGAGCCCATTCAGCCCCTCTCAAGCCTGCCACACAGGAACAGGAGGAGCCCATTCAGCCCCTCTCGAGCCTGTTACACAGGAACAGCAGGAGACCATTCAGCCCCTCTCGAGCCTGTTACACAGGAACAGGAAGAGCCCATTCAGCCCCTCTCAAGCCTGCCACACAGGAACAGGAGGAGCCCATTCAGCCCCTCTCGAGCCTGTTACACAGGAACAGCAGGAGCCCATTCAGCCCCTCTCGAGCCTGTTACACAGGAACAGGAAGAGCCCATTCAGCCCCTCTCGAGCCCGTTACACAGGAACAGGAGGAGCCCATTCAGCCCCTCTCCAGCCTGTTACACAGGAACAGGAGGAGGCCATTCAGCCCCTCTCGAGCCTGTTACACAGGAACAGGAGGGGCCCATTCAGCCCCTCTCGAGCCTGTTACATAGGAACAGGAGGAGCCCATTCAGCCCCTCTCCAAGCCTGCTACACAGGAACAGGAGGAGCCCATTCAGCCGTTCTCGAGCCTTTTACACAGGAACAGGAGGAGCCCATTCAGCCCCTCTCGAGCCTGTTACACAGGAACAGGAAGAGCCCATTCAGCCCCTCTCGAGCCTGTTACACAGGAACAGGAGGAGCCCATTCAGCCCCTCTCCAGCCTGTTACACAGGAACAGGAGGAGCCCATTCAGCCCCTCTCAATCCTGTTACACAGGAACAGGAGGAGGCCCATTCAGCCCCTCTCCAGGCCTGTTACACAGGAACAGGAGGCCCCATTCAGCCCCTCTCGAGCCTGTTACACAGGTACAAGAGGCCCCATTCAGCCCCTCTCGAGCCTGTTACACAGGAACAGGAGGAGCCCATTCAGCCCCTCTCGAGCCTGTTACACAGGAACAGGAAGAGCCCATTCAGCCCCTCTCGAGCCTGTTACACAGGAACAGGAGGAGCCCATTCAGCCCCTCTCAATCCTGTTACACAGGAACAGGAGGAGGCCCATTCAGCCCCTCTCCAGGCCTGTTACACAGGAACAGGAGGCCCCATTCAGCCGCTCTCCAGCCTGTTACACAGGTACAAGAGGCCCCATTCAGCCCCTCTCCAGGCCTGTTACACAGGAACAGGAGGAGCCCATTCAGCCC
>NC_052151.1:201343068-201380553 GCF_902713615.1 Scyliorhinus canicula
TCCCTTTCCCTCCCCGTACCTCCCTCTCGCTTCCTGTCCGTCCCTCCATCCATCCCTCCTCCCTCCCCATCGCTCACTCTCCGTCCCTCCCTCTCGCTTCCCTTCCCTCCCTCTTGCTCCTCGTCACCCACCCTCGCTTCCCATCCCTCCCTCTCGCTCCCTGTCCTCTCTCTCGCTCCCTGTCTCTCTCTCGCTCCCTGTCTCTCTCTCGCTCCCCGTCTCTCTCTCTCTCTTCTCGCTCCCCGTCCCCCTCTCTCGCTCCCCGTCACTCTCCACCATGCCCGTCCCTTCCCTTCTCCCCCCCCTCCCAGTTGCCTCGTTCCCCCCTCCCTCACTCCACAGGCTCCATGTACCCCACCCTTCACCTTCCTCCCAATCCTGCCATTCGCCTGTTCTCTCTCTCATCCCTGCCTCTTCTGTACTGCTGTGAAGAGCTGACAAGCAGCAGCATTCACCCCGAGGTACGTGTCCACCTTCTGTCACCCCACAGATGATAAGGATCAGTGCTTCACCTCCCGGTTAATCAATCGAGCCAAGCGTGAGAGCTGGTTGCAGTGGACCCTGAAGCAAGGGTTACAGACACTTCCAGAAGCAATCCAACAGGAATTATGCAGACGGGGAGTGGAGATTCACCTGAATTGCCCAGTCCAGAAACTTCAACAGAAAGCTGATGGAACCTGGGAGGTGAGGGGTTAAAAAACACAGGAGAATTATATATAGAGACAAACATGAAGCCCTCGATTAGATTCCAGTCTGTAACTCACTCCCGGGTATCTGTTATTCTATATATAAACCATCCCGAACCCCTCGATTAGATTCCAGTCTGTAACTCACTCCCGGGTATCTGTTATTCTATATATAAACCATCCCGAACCCCTCGATTAGATTCCAGTCTGTAACTCACTCCTGGGTATCTGTTATTCTATATATAAAGCACACTGAACCTCTCGATTAGATTCCAGTCTGTAACTCACTCCCGGGTATCTGTTATTCTATCTATAAACCACCCCAAACCCCTCGATTAGATTCCAGTCTGTAACTTGCTCCCGGGTATCTGTTATTCTAAATATAAAGCACACTAACATCTCGATTAGATTCCAGTCTGTAACTCTCTCCCGGGTATCTGTTATTCTATATATAAACCACCTCAAACCCCTCGATTAGATTCCAGTCTGTAACTCACTCCCGGGTATCTGTTATTCTATATATAAACCACCCTGAACCCCTCGATTAGATTCCAGTCTCTAACTCACTCCCGGGTATCTGTTATTCTATATATAAACCACCCTGAACCCCTCGATTAGATTCCAGTCTGTAACTCACTCCCAGGTATCTGTTATTCTATATATAAACCACCCTGAACCCCTCGATTAGATTCTGTGTAAAAAACGTGCCTCGTACACCTCCTCTAAACCTTGCCCCTCGCACCTTAAACCTATGCCCCCTAGTAATTTACCCCTCTACCCTGGGGGAAAGCCTCTGATTATCCACTCTGTATATAACACCAGGTTAAAGTCCAACAGGTTTATTTCAAACACTAGCTTTCGGAGCACTGCTCCTTCCTCAGGTGAATGAAGAGGTAGGTTCCAGAAACACACATAGAGACAAATTCAAAGATGCCAGACAATACTTTGAATGTGAGCATTTGCAGGTAATTAAGTCTTTACAGGTCCAGAGATAGGGGTAACCCCAGGTTAAAGAGGTGTGAATTATCTCAAGCCAGGACAGTTGGTAGGATTTCACAACCCCAGGCCAGATTGTGGAGGGTGAATGTAATGCGACATGAGTCCCAGGTCCCGGTTGAGGCCGTACTCATGTGTGAGGAACTTGGCTATAAGTTTCTGCTCGGCAATTCTGCGTTGTCGCGCGTCCTAAGCATTGTCTGGAATCTTTGAATTTGTCTATATCAATGTTTCTGGAACCTACCTCTTCATTCACCTGAGGAAGGAGCAGTGCTCCGAAAGCTAGTGATTGAAACAAACCTGTTGGACTTTAACCTGGTGTTGTAAGACTTCTTACTATTCTATATATAAACCACCCCGAACCCCTCGATTAAATTCCAGTCTGTAACTCACTTCCAGAGTATCTGTTATTCTATATATAAACCATCCCTGAACCCCTCGATTAGATTCCAGTCTGTAACTCACTCCCGGGTATCTGTTATTCTATATATAAACCACACCGAACCCCTCGATTAGATTCCAGTCTGTAACTCACTCCCGGGTATCTGTTATTCTATATATAAACCACCTCAAACCCCTCGATTAGATTCCAGTCTCTAACTCACTCCCGGGTATCTGTTATTCTATATATAAACCACCCCGAACCCCGCGATTAGATTCCAGTCTGTAACTCAAATCGGGTATCTGTTATTCTATATATAAACCACCCCGAACCCCGCGATTAGATTCCAGTCTGTAACTCACTCCCGGGTATCTGTTATTCTATATATAAACCACCCGAACACCTCGATTAGATTCCAGTCTGTAACTCACTCCCGGGTATCTGTTATTCTATATAAACCACCCCGAACCCCTCGATTAGATTCCAGTCTGTAAATTATTCCTTTGTATCTGTTGAAAATAAACCCCTGCCTCTTCCCAAATTGCTGTTTGAAAGCTTTCAATCTTTTTGTTTCCAATTTTAGGTACAGCTTGATGGGGGGACTGTCAATGCGGATCACATTTTTTCCTCCGTTCCAGCAAAAGGTTTGTAGACGGGGCAAATTGTGAAGCCCTGGGCCTTTGGGACCAGATGCCACGGTGTGTCAGATGATGTCCAGTTGCACTTTCAACTCTGAACTCTCTTCTTCCTGTAGTGCTGAGCAGGATCCTCCCTCCGATCTGGGAACCGCTGTGTGAGAGTCTGCGGAAGATCGCCAGTGTGTCCGTAGCTGTGGTCAACCTGGAGTATGAGGGCTTGGTCCTACCTGTCTCGGTGAGTATTGCGCGGATACATGATTCGAGATAAGCCGACTTCAAGTGACACGTCTCGTACTCCTGTTAAACCAGTGGTATAGGAGGGAGGGTTTCAGATTTTTGCACCATTGGGATCTTTCCGGGGCAGGTGGGACCTGTACAAAAAGTACGGGTTGCATCTAAACTGGTGGGAGGAGGGGGGTGGGGGGGGGGCACCAATATCCTGGCTGCGAGGTTTGCTAGTCACTCAGAAGGATTTAAACTAATATGGCGGGGGGGGGGGGGGGGGGGGGGCTAGCTTGGAAGGTGTCATAACTGAAGGGGAAGTAGCAAAGAAAAAAAAAGAACATCACCCTCAGGCAGAGCAAAAAAGATGACAAGTGTGAGAAGGGAGGTGGTCAATGTAGGATTGAGGGTGATGTACCTGAATGCACGCAGTATATGGAACAACGTAAATGAGCTTGTTGCACACATTAAATTAGTCGGTGTGATGTTGTGGGCATCACAGAGACGTGGCTGCAAGGGATCGGGGCTGGAATCTAAATATCCAAGGATATGTGTCCTAGCGAAAGGACAAGCAGATGGGCAAAGGGGGAGGGGTTGAATTGTTAGTAAGGAATGAAGTCAAATCGATAGCAAGGAGTGATATAGGATCAGAAGGCATAGAATCTCTGTGGGTAGAGTTGAGGAATCGCAAAGGTAAAAAGACCCTGATGGGAGTTATGTACAGGCCCCCTAGCAGCAGTCAGGATGATAGAAAGGCATGTAAAAAAGGCAATATTACAACAATCATGGGGGACTTCAATATGCAGGTGGACTGGGAAAATCAGGTTGGTAGTGGATCCCTAGAAAAGGAATTTGTGGAATGTCGAAGAGATGTTTTTTTGGGGCAGATTGTGACTAGAGCCTACTAGGGACCAGGCAATTCGGGATTTGGTGATGTGTAATGAGGCAGACTTGATTCGGGAACTTAAGGTGAAGGAACCCTTGGGGAGCAGTAACCACAATATGATAGAATCTATCCTGCAGCTTGAGAGGGAGAAGCTGGAGTCAGATGTAACGGTATTACAATTAAATAAGAGTAACTACAAAGACATGAGGGAGGAGCTGGCCAGAGTTGATTGGAAAAGGAGTCTAGCAGGGAAGACAGTGGAACAGCAATGGCAGGAGTTTTTGGGAGTTATTCAGGAGGCACAACAGAAATTCATCCCAAGGAGGAGGAAACACGCGAAGGGGAGGACAAGGCGTCCATGGCTGACTGAGGGAAGTCAAGGACACCATGAAAGCAAAAGAAAAAGCATACAAAGTGGCGAGGTGGATTAGTGGGAAGCCAGAGGATTGGGAAGCCTTTAAAAGTGAGCAGAGGACAACTAAAAAAGCAATAAGGGAGGAGGAGATTAAATATGAATGCAAGCTAGCTAGTAATATAAAAGAAGATAGGAAGAGTTTTTCCCAATATATAAAAGGGAAGAGAGAGGCAAAAATAGACATTGGACCACTGGAAAATGTGGCTGGAGAAGTAATAATAGGAAACAAAGAAATGGCAGAGGAACTGAAGAGTTACTTTGCATCAGTCTTCACGGTGGAAGACACCAGTGGGATGCCAGATCTCCAGGAGAATCAGGGGGCAGAGGTGAGTGCAGTGCCCATCACTAAGGAGAAGGTTCTGGGGAAACGGAAAGGTCTGAAGGTGGATAAATCACCTGGACCGGATGGACTACACCCCAGGGTTCTGAAAGAGATAGCTGAGGAGATTGTGGAGGCATTGGTGGTGATCTTTCAGGAATCACTGGAGGCAGGAAGGATCCCAGAGGACTGGAAAGTGACTAATGTAACACCGCTGTTTAAGGAGGGAGGGAGGCAGAAGATGGGAAATTATAGGCCGGTTAACCTGACTTTGGTCATGTGTAAGATTTAAGAGTCTAGGGCAGCACGGTGGCGCAGTGGTTAACATTGCTGCCTCATGCCACCGAGGTCCCAGATTCGATCCTGGCTCTGTGTCACTGTCCGTGTGGAGTTTTCACATTCTCCCCGTGTTTGCGTGGGTTTCGTCCCCGCAACCCAAAGATGTGCAGGGTAGGTGGATTGGCCACGCTGAATTGCCCCTTAATTGGAATAACTTAATTGGGTATTCTAAATTTATTTTTTAAAAAGGTTTTAGAGTCCATTATTAAAGATGAAATAACGGAGTTTGTGGAAGTGCATGATAAAATAGGAATGAGTCAGCACGGCTTCATCAAGGGGAGGTGATGTCTGACAAATGAGTTATTTGAGGAGGTAACAGAGAAGTTAGACAGAGGAGAACCAGTGGACGTGATCTATTTAGATTTCCAGAAGGCCTTTCACAAGGTGCTGCATAGGAGACTGTTAAAGAAGTTAAGAGCCCATGGTGTTCAGCGTAAGATCCTGGCATGGATAGAGGATTGGCTGACTGGCAGAAGGCAGAGTTGGGATAAAAGGATCTTTTTCAGGATGGCAGCCGGTGACTAGTGGTGTGCCTCAGGGGTCTGTGCTGGGACCACAACTTTTCACAATATACATTAATGATCTGGAAGAGGTACTGAAGGCACTGTTGCTAAGTTTGCAGATGATACAATGATCGGTAGAGGGACGGGTAGTATTGAGGAAGCAAGGGGGCTGCAGAAGGACTTGGACAGGCTAGGAGAGTGGGCAATGAAGTGGCAGATGGAATACAATGTGGAAAAGTGTGAGATTATGCACTTTGGAAGGAGGAATCCAGGCATAGACTATTTTCTAAATGGGGAAATGCTTCGGAAATCAGAAGCACAAAGGGACTTGGGAGTCCTTGTTCACGATTCTCTTAAGGTTAACGTGCAGGTTCAGTCGGCAGTTAGCAAGGCAAATGCAATGTTAGCATTCATGTCAAGAGGGCTAGAATACAGGACCAGGGATGTACTTCTGAGGCTGTATAAGGTTCTGGTCAGACCCCATTTGGAGCATTGTGAGCAGTTTTGGGCCTCGTATCTAAGGAAGGACGTGCCGGCCTTGGAAAGGGTCCAGAGGAAGTTCACAAGAATGATCCCTGGAATGAAGAACTTGTCGTATGAGGAACGGTTGAGGACTCTGGGTCTGTACTCGTTGGAATTTAGAAGGATGAAGGGGGATCTTTTATAAACTTAAAGGACTCTGCGAGACCTGGATAGACTGGACGTTGAGACGATGTTTCCATTGGTAGGAAAAACTAGAACCAGAGGACACCATCTGAGACTAAAGGGACGATCCTTTAAACCAGAGATGAGGAGGAATTTCTTCAGCCAGAGGGTGGTGAATCTGGGGAATTCTTTGCAGCAGAAGCTGTGGAGGCCAAATCACTGAGTGACTTTAAGACAGAGATAGACAGGTTGATGATTAATCAGGGGATAGGGGTTATGCGGAGAAGACAAGAGAGTGGGGATGAGAAAATATCAGCCATGATTGAATGGCGGAACAGATCGATGGGCCGAGTGGCCGAGTTCTGTTCCTATGTCTTATGGTCTTATTCTCTGTCCTGCACACTCAGCCTCTAACTCACTCACTCTGCCCCGATTCTGACTCCTCCTCTCTCCCTGATTCTGACTCCCTCCCTCCCTGATTCCCTCGCTCTGCCACCACTGTTTCTGACTGCCTTTCTCTGCCTCTCTCTACTCACCCTTTCCACTCTCTGCCTCCACATTCAGGGTTTTGGACACCTCATTCCCTCTCATGAGAGCAGTGAAATCCTCGGCGTTGTTTACGATTCCTGCAGTTTCCCCCAGCATGATCGAGTGGGTCCTCCAACCACCAGACTAACGGTACAGCGCCAAGGGATTGTGGGGGTGGAGAGCGCGATTGTGGGGTATGTGTGTGACACAACGGGAGGACGTTCATTATTTTGAAGCGCTGGACTCAATGAGACACATTCCTGGTTTGGATCGGTGAAAGGGTCAATGAGACAGCAATTGCAGAAGGGGGTCAGTGAGAGCGTAATTGCAGAAGGGGGTCAGTGAGAGCGTAATTGCAGAAGGGGTCAGTGAGAGTGTAATTGGAGAAGGGGGTCAGTGAGAGCGTAATTGCCGCAGGTGATCAATCAGATATTAATTGCATTGGGGAATGCATGAGAGATTGATTAGCCTGTGGATCAGGAACAAAGCTTTTTTCTCTCCCACGCGCTAATTGCCGCAGGTTTGTTTGCGAGGCAATTATTGTTTTAGTGGATTCAGAGAGAGAATAATTGCTCCAGGAAAGTCATAGCCTTATTTGTCTGCTGACGTTTCCAGTCAGTTGCAAGAGAGTGAGGTGCCATTGCCCTCGGTCTAATGCTTCCCACCAATGTTCCCAGGTCATGATGGGAGGCTCCTGGTTCCAGGAGTCCTTTGGTGATCCAGACACAGTGCCTCAGGATCATCTGCTCCAGCGAGCACTGGAAACGGTGCAGAATCACCTGGGAATCACGCAGAAACCCCTGCAAAGCATCATCAAGGTGCATAAGGTGAGCCAAGATTCTGTTTGACAAAGAGGCATTCAGACTTGAAATGTTTCCTCCCTTCTCTCTCCACAGAGGCTGCCAGACCTACTGAGATTGGCCAGTATTTTCTGTTTTCGTTTCAGATTCCAGCTTCCGCAATAATTTGTTTCTATCTTTTGGCTCCGTCTATAATGTCCCATAAAACAATCCAGAGTCGGCATAGCACTGAGTTCCATAGTAAATCTCTCTCTACACTGTCTCCATCAATCACTCCCAGGACAGGTACAGCACGGGGTTAGATACAGAGTAAAGCTCCCTCTACACTGTCCCCATCAAACACTCCCAGTACAGGTACAGCACGGGGTTAGATACAGAGTAAAGCTCCCTCTACACTGTCCCCATCAAACACTCCCAGGACAGATACAGCACGGAGTTAGATACGGAGTAAAGCTCTCTCTTCACTGTCTCCATCAAACACTCCCAGGACAGATACAGCACGGGGTTAGATACAGAGTAAAGCTCCCTCTACACTGTCCCCATCAAGCACTCCCAGGAAAGATACAGCACTGGGTTAGATACAGAGTAAAGCCCCCTCTACACTGTCCCCATCAAACACTCCCAGGACAGGTACAGCGTGGGGTGAGGTACAGAGTAAAGCTCCCTCTACACTGTTCCCATCAAACACTCCCAGGACAGGTCAGCACGGAGTTAGATACAGAGTAAAGCCCCCTCTACACTGTCCCCATCAAACACTCCCAGGACAGGTACAGCACGGGGTTAGATACAGAGTAAATCTCCCTCGTCACTGTCCCCATCAAACACTCCCAGGACAGGTACAGCAGGGGGTTAGATACAGAGTAAATCTCCCTCTACTCTGACCCAACAAACACTCCTAGGACAGGTACAGCACGGGGTTAGATACAGAGTAAAGCCCCCTCTACACTGTCCCCATCAAACACTCCCAGGACAGGTACAGCACGGGGTTAGATACAGAGTAAAGCTCCCTCTACACTGTCCCCATCAAACACTCCCAGGACAGGTACAGCACGGGGTTAGATACAGAGTAAAGCTCCCTCTACACTGTCCCCATCAAACACTCCCAGGACAGGTACAGCACGGGGTTCGATACAGAGTAAAGCTCCCTCTACACTCTCCCCATCAAACACTCCCAGGACATGTGCAGCACGGGGTTAGATACAGAGTAAAGCTTCCTCTACACTGTCCCCATCAAACACTCCCAGGACAGGTACAGCACGGGGTTAGATACAGAGTAAAGCTCCCTCTACACTGTCCCCATCAAACACTCCCAGGACAGGTACAGCACGGAGTTAGATACGGAGTAAAGCTCCCTCTACACAGTCCCCATCAAACACTCCCAGGACAGGTACAGCACGGAGTTAGATACGGAGTAAAGCTCTCTCTACACTGTCTCCATCAAACACTCCCAGGACAGGTACAGCACGGGGTTTGATACAGAGTAAAGCTCCCTCTACACTGTCCCCATCAAACACTCCCAGGACAGGTACAGCACGAGGTTAGATACAGAGTAAAGCTCCCTCTACACTGTCCCCATCAAACACTCCCAGGACAGGTACAGCACGGGGTTAGATACAGAGTAAAGCGCCCTTAACACTGTCCCCATCAAACTCTCCCAGGACAGGTGCAGCACGGGGTGAGATACAGAGTAAAGCTCCCTCTACACTGTCCCTGTCAAACACTCCCAGGACAGGTACAGCACAGGGTTAGATACAGAGTAAAGCTCTCTCTACACTGTCTCCATCAAACACTCCCAGGACAGGTACAGCACGGGGTTTGATACAGAGTAAAGCTCCCTCTACACTGTCCCCATCAAACACTCCCAGGACAGGTACAGCACGGGGTTAGATACAGAGTAAAGCTCCCTCTACACATGTCCCCATCAAACTCTCCCAGGACAGGATGCAGCACGGGGTTAGATACAGAGTAAAGCGCCCTTAACACTGTCCCCATCAAACTCTCCCAGGACAGGTGCAGCACGGGGTTCGATACAGAGTAAAGCTCCCTCTACACTGTCCCTATCAAACACTCCCAGGACAGGTACAGCACGGGGTTAGGGGCAGCACGGTAGCACAGTGGTTAGCACAGTTACTTCATAGCTCCAGGGTCCCAGGTTCGATTCCCGGCTTGGGTCACTGTCTGAGCGGAGTCTGCACGTTCTATCCGTGTCTGCGTGGTTTCCTCCGGGTGCTCCGGTTTCCTCCCACAATCTAAAGATGTGCAGCTTAGGTGGATTGACCATGCTAAATTGCCCTGAGTGTATTAAAAAAATTGTCCTTCTTGTCCAAAAAGGTTAGGTGGGGGTACTGGGTTACTGGGATAGGGTGGAGGTGTGGGTTTAAGTAGGGAGCTCTTTGGCCTCCTTCTGCACTGTAAGTTCTATGACTCGACGATTCAGACAGAGTAAAGCTTCTTCAGACACTCAGGATTAACGCTGTTACTTTGTCTGTTTTCACAGGACTGTATCCCACAGTATGCACTCGGACACTCAGAACTCTTGGGTGAGTGTGTTTACTAAACTACTCCTAATGTCGGCTTCGACCGTGAACAACTCTTTCTCTCTGTGTCAGCTTATCTGCTCACTCGTCTAGACCATCTCAACACTATTGGCTGGCCTCCCGCTGCATAAAATTCAGCTTGTTCAAATCACTACCACCCCCTGCTGCTACCTTGTACCAAGTCCCATTTACCCAGTGCCTCTTCTGCTCGCTGACCTACATTGACTCCTGGTCCCCAACACCTTAACAGTTAAACGTCAGCTTCATTGTTTTCAAATCCTCACATGGTTTCCAACCTGCTCCCTATCTGTGTAACCTCCTCCAGCCCCTACAACCCTCCCTATCTCTGTAACCTCCTCCAGCCCCTACAACCCTCCCTATCTTTGTAACTTCCCTCTGTCCCTACAACCCTCCCTATCTCTGTCACCTCCCTCAGTCCCTACAACCCTCCCTATCTCTGTGACTTCCCTCAGTCCCTACAACCCTCCCTATCTCTGTAACCTCCTCCAGCCCCTACAACCCTCCCTATCTCTGTAACCTCCTCCAGCCCCTACAACCCTCCCTATCTCTGTAACCTCCCTCAGTCCCTACAACCCTCCCTATCTCTGTAACCTCCTCCAGCCCCTACAACCCTCCCTATCTCTGTAACCTCCTCCAGCCCCTACAACCCTCCCTATCTTTGTAACTTCCCTCTGTCCCTACAACCCTCCCTATCTCTGTAATCTTCCTCAATCCCGACAACCCTCCCTATCTCTGTAACCTCCCTCGGTCCCTACCACCCTCCCTATCTCTGTAACCTCCTCCAGCCCCTACAACCCTCCCTATCTCTGTAACCTCCTACAACCCTCCCTATCTCTGTAACCTCCTCCAGTCCCTACAACCCTCTCTATCTCTGTAACCTCCCTCAGTCCCGACAACCCTCCCTATCTCTGTAACCCCCTCCAGCCCCTACATCCCTCCCTATCTCTGTAACCTCCCTCGGTCCCTACCACCCTCCCTATCTCTGTAACCTCCTCCAGCCCCTACAACCCTCCCTATCTCTGTAACCTCCTCCAGCCCCTACAACCCTCCCTATCTCTGTAACCTCCTCCAGTCCCTACAACCCTCTCTATCTCTGTAACCTCCCTCAGTCCCGACAACCCTCCCTATCTCTGTAACCCCCTCCAGTCCCTACAACCCTCCCTATCTCTGTAATCTTCCTCAGTCCCTACAACCCTTCCTATCTCTGTAACTTCCCTCAGCCCCTACAACCCTCCCTATCTTTGTAACCTCCCTCAGCCCCTACATCCCTCCCTATCTCTGTAACCTCCCTCGGTCCCTCCAACCCTCCCTATCTCTGTAACCTCCTCCAGTCCCTACAACCCTCCCTATCACTTTAACCTCCTCCCGTCCCTACAACCCTCCCTATCTCCGTAACCTCCTCCAGTCCCTACAACCCTCCCTACCACTGTAACCTCCTCCAGCCCCTACAACCCTCCCTATCTCTGTAACCTCCTCCAGCCCCTACAACCCTCCCTATCTCTGTAACCTCCTCCAGCCCCTACAACCTTCCCTATCTCTGTAACCACCCTCAGCCCCTACAACCCTCCCTATCACTGTAACCTCCTCCCGTCCCTACAACCCTCCCTATCTCTGTAACCTCCCTCAGCCCCTACAACCCTCCCTATCTCTGTAACCACCCTCAGCCCCTACAACCCTCCCTATCACTGTAACCTCCTCCAGTCCCTACAACCCTCCCTATCTCTGTAACCTCCTCCAGTCCCTACAACACTCCCCATCTCTGTAACCTCAATCGGACTCTACCCCCTCCCTTTCGGTGCAACCTCCTCCATTTTGTGATGTTTACTCGATCAGAGGTGCTATATAAATGCAGGTTGATGTTGTTCCCGCGCAGGTTAAACTGTTCGCTCTTGTCACCCCGCCAGCGAAACAGTCCTGGCTTCGACCTCCGACCTCGTATTGACGTTTGTCTCTGTCTCTCTTTTTCTTCGCAGACACTATTTTTGGATCAATTGACAAACACCACTTGGCCCTGTCCCTGATCGGTGCCTCGTACCGGGGCGTCTCGGTGAATGACTGCATTTACGAGGCCCACAGATCGGTGGACAGGCTGCTGGGGTGAACACAGCAGTCCTGGTGAGAGGTGGAGCTGGGATGAAGCCGGCCTTCTGGAGATCTGGGCTGAGTCGCAGGAGCTGTTCTATCCCTCCGCCTCCACCACCTCGGGGTTAGTGAGGGTGCTGGATTGAGCGTGCCTCTTACTCCCAGCTCTCCCTGTCTCAAACCCACAGGCCTCGGGATTAGAGTGGGAATGGTGTGGACCCTGCAATAGAGAACCTGACATCTCGCCATGTTTGTGTGAATGTTTTGGGGAGATGGGCAGCACGGTAGCATGGTGGTTAGCACAAATGCTTCACAGCTCCAGAGTCCCAGGTTCGATTCCCGGCTGGGCTCACTGTCTGTGCGGAGTCTGCACGTCCTCCCCGTGTGTGCGTGGGTTTCCTCCGGGTGCTCCGGTTTCCTCCCACAGTCCAAAGATGTGCGGGTTAGGTGGATTGGCCATGCTAAATTGCCCGTAGTGTCCTAAAAAGTAAGGTTAAGGGGGGGGTTGTTGGGTTACGGGTATAGGGTGGATACGTGGGTTTGAGTAGGGTGATCATTGCTCGGCACAACATCGAGGGCCGAAGGGCCTGTTCTGTGCTGTACTGTTCTATGCTCTATGACCTTTGACATTAGAACACTGTCTGTAAAGATCTGAATAAAAAGCTGAAGCCAGACCCCACGGTGACTCTGGTCTCTCCTCAGCCTGGGACCAAAGGAGGGTCTTCAGCCCATCAGACATTTAACCATGCTAGCCTTCCATCCGCATCCCGGCCTGCCACTCACACTCTGCCCCTCACCCTCTGCCCCTCACCCTCTCCCTCTGCCCCTCACCCTCTCCCTCTGCCCCTCACCCTCTGCCCCTCACCCTCTCCCTCTGCCCCTCACCCTCTGCCCCTCACCCTCTCCCTCTGCCCCTCACCCTCTGCCCCTCACCCTCACCCTCTCCCTCTGCCCCTCACCCTCTCCCTCTGCCCCTCACCCTCTCCCTCTGCCCCTCACCCTCTCCCTCTGCCCCTCACCCTCTCCCTCTGCCCCTCACCCTTCTCTGCCCCTCGCACCTTCTCTCCCTCTTCCCCCGCACCTTCTCTCCCTCTTCCCCTTGCACCTTCTCTCTCTCTGCCCCTCACCCTTCTCTCCCTCTTCCCCCCGCACCTTCTCTCCCTCTTCCCCTCGCACCTTCCCTCTCTCTGCCCCTTGCACCTTCTCTTCCTCGTCCCCTCGCACCTTCCCTCTCTCTGCTCCTCGTGCCGAAACCACTCCATCCCAGTTACCGTGTTGAGACTCTTTATCTCACCTATGCCTGTCACCTTCTCCCAACCGGACAACTCTCTCTAATCTCCTCCAGACCCTACAACCCACCCTATCTCTCTAACATCTTCCAGCCCCTACAACCCTCCTTTTCTCTCCAACCTCCTCCAATCCCTACAACTCTCCGTCTCTCTAACCTCCTCCAGCCCCTACAACCTGTCTCTGTAACCTCCTCCAGTCCCTACAACCTTCCCTATCTCTGTAACCTCCTCCAGTCCCTACAACCCTCCCTATCTCTGTAACCTCCTTCAGTCCCTACAACTCCCCCTGTCTCCGTAACCTCCTCCAGCCCCAACAACCCTCCCTATCTCTGTTACCGCCTCCAGTCCCGACAACGCTCTCTATCTCTGTAACCTCCTCCAGCCCCTACACTCCTCCCTATCTCTGTAACCTCCTCCAGTCCCTGTGACCCTCCCTATCTCTGTATCCTTGTCTAATCCTACAGCACTCCTGAATTCTGGAACCTCCTCCAGCCTCTGTGACCCTCCCTGTCTCTGTAACCTCCTCCAGCCCCTGTGACCCTCCCTATCTCTGTAACCTCCTCCAACCCCTACAACTCTCCCTGTCTCCGTAACCTCCTCCAGCCTCTACAACCCTCCCGGTCTCTGTAACCTCCTCCAGCCTCTACAACCCTCCCGATCTCTGTAACCTCCTCCAGCCCCTGTGACCCTCCCTATCTCTGTAACCGCTGCCGTTCCCCTGTTGTGATCTTCTCTTCCTCTGTCGTTAATATAAAGTCAATATCCTTAAATCAGTCTCATCCCGGCCCAGTAACTCACTGATTTCAGTAAAGTCAGCCTATCCAATACCTCGCTGTCAATGTTTAAGTCATACAACACCAGGTTGAGGCCGTGCTCATGTGTGTGCAACTTGGCTATGGTGATGAGTCGAGCGCCATATCCCGTTCGTACGAGGGCATCTTTCAGCCTCTGTGAAGGTCTGTTACGCTCTTCCTCGCCTGAGCAGATCCTGTGTATACGAAGGGCGTGTCCATATTTGGCCAATGTTGTCTACCTCATACGCTGCAGGAAAGGGTGTCCTGAAGCGTGGTACATTGACGGGACCATGCAGACGCTGCGACAACGGATGAACCGACATCACGCGACAATAACCAGGCAGGAATGTTCCCTTCCAGTAGGGGAACACTTCAGCAGTCAAGGGCATTCAGCCTCTGATCTCCGGGTAAGCGTTCGCCAAGGCGGCCTTCAGGACGCGCGACAACGCAGAATCGGCGAGCAGAAACTTATAGCCAAGTTCCGCACACATGAGTACGGTCTCAATCGGGACCTTGGATTCATGTCGCATTACATTCACCCTCCACCATCTGGCCTGGGCTTGCGAAATCCCACCAACTGCCCTGGCTTGAGACAATTCACACCTCTTTAACCTGGGGTTACCCCATCTCTGGACCTGTAAAGACTTAATTACCTGCAAATGCTCGCATTCAAAGCATTGTCTTGCATCTTTGATTTTGTCTATATACCGTATATACTCGCGTATCATGCGACCCCTAAATTTTCGTCCCCAAAACATGATTTTATGCTATATCTCATGTACCATGCGAGTCACTTTTTTGGAAATTAATGCCCAAACTAAAACTTCCAAATGGCATCATTGTCTGTGGATTCTGCAGAGTGGATTCTGTTGTGAAAGCTGTTCGCGAATCGAACAGCTTTCCAGCTGGCTTTACTAGCGTCGTTCTGCCACTTGACGTTTCCATTCATAAAAACGGCAAGTAAAACACCCGCGAATTCTGTATCGGAAAAAGACGGCCATGTATTGAATAAACTACCCATATGATCAGGAATACTACTCTTCAGATTTTGACCACAGCATTCTGATGGGAAGATGTTCAGCCACTTGACGTTTCCATTCATGCTTTTATGAATGGAAACGTCAAGTGGCTGAACACAGTGGCGTACAGAGGTCTGGTGATGCCCGGGGCAAATCTTGATTGTATGCCCCAAAGACTCAAACAAATCGAATACAAGGTCACCAAATAATTAACAGTTTCCAATTCCCCCTCCATCCATTAAAATACTTTCCTGCTTATATTTCATTTCCCCTGCTTCTTAACGTTTGTAAACTGTGCTCAGTCCGACCCACTCCGAGGTAACTGCTTAGACAAGAGAGTTTCGCTCTAGTGGTTAAAATACAATGTCAGTGACACACGGGTGTAGAATCGTTATCACGAGTGTTTATAAGGAGACTGGTGGAAAAATTATCCTTTGCCTTTAAAATAAAATCGTGGCTGGATGCTGCGGGTTAAACCTGCCGTATTTTCTTTAATTCCTTTCCCTAATTGTCATGTTTTACCCTGGAAAGCTGTAATGCTGGGGGTCCCGAGGCCAGCGCGTACCATCTGCGTTTTAATGAGTTACTTCATGTGCCAAAAGTAATTTTGCTGCATTCAACTCGTTCCTGTCTGATCTTGCAACCGTAACGAACGATGAAACTCACATACCTCTCCAGCCTTGTACTCTGCTGCCTGTGTTTTTGTTGTTGTTAATGTCCTCTCGTTCATTAACCTATTTTCTATGACTCTATAACTGACGGTGGGAGTCCTGGGTTAGAACAAAAGCGGTCGGTTACAAACTGTACTGTAAGTGTTGTTGTTTTGTTAAAGAAGCTCCGTGTCTGCTAACAGAAAAAGAACTCAGCTAAGTTCAAGAGAGCGGCGGAATTCACATTCGCCAATTAATGCCCAGCAGAGTAGCGATTGCGGAGGGTGGTGACTAGTAAAATAAATAACCACTTCAAGGGGAACGGAAGTTCTGTTGAGTTTTTTTGGTGATGTGCCATTGGCTGGGCCAGTTCATTAAGGGAGAACAGACAATATTTGATATGTTGTGACAGGAACACTCAATTAGACCATTGAGTTCAAATACTTAAATCACGGTCTTTATGCTAAGCAACCCTCAGAAGGTCCAGCGCAGGGTCATAGCGGTGACACATCAAATCACATCAGCGAGGAGACTCAGGCTCTTACTCCAGCCACTGCCTCTGTTGACACAAAGCAGGCCCGCGCCCACAAACTCTCACCAAGTTAGACCCCGGGCGGCAGCAGAATGACAAACTTACTTCCTGCACTTGAAGGAAGCATCACATTTATGATGCTGAAGGAATTTTGTGCAAATCAACGCAAATGGAAACGTCAAGTGGCTGAACATCTTCCCATCAGAAAAAACAGCAAGTAAAACACCCGCGAATTTTGTATCTCGCGTATCATGCGACCCCCCCAAATTTAGGTTACAATTTAGGTCTTCAAAAGTCGCATGATACGCGAGTATATACGGTATATGTTTCTGGAACCTACCTCTTCATTCACCTGAGGAAGGAGCAGTGCTCCGAAAGCTAATGATTCGAAACAAAGTTGGACTTTAGCCTGGTGTTGTAAGACTTCTTACTGCGCTCGCCCTAGTCCAATGCCGGCATCTCCACATCATCCTGATGTTTAACCCATCAGTGTCTCGACTATCTCCTTTCTCACTCTGACTTCATCACCAAGTCCTTTTTTTAAATAAATTTAGAGTAGCCAATTATCTTGTTCCAATTAAGGGGCAATTTAGCGTGGCTAAACCAACTACCTGGCACGTCTTTTTTTGGGTTGTGGGGGTGAGCCCAACGCAGACATGGGGAGAATGTGCAAACTCCACACGGACAGTGAACCAAGGCTGGGATCGAACCCGGGTCATCGGCACTGTGAGGCAGCAGTGCCTTGGGCACCACGTTCTGTGGTAAAGACTGATACTCATTCAGTACCATTCTGACTCCTTCCATGTCTAAATCCCCTTCCATGGTGCACTCACAGGGAGGCTAAGGCCCCAAGTGTAGTGACAGAGACCGAGGCCGTGAGCGGCTCAGTAATGGGATGGGAACAGTGTGATTACATAGGCCGTGACCCTGCGACGAGCGGTGACCGAGGCCGTGACCCTGCGACGAGCGGTGACCGAGGCCGTGACCCTGCGACGAGCGGTGACCGAGGCCGTGACCCTGCGACGAGCGGTGACCGAGGCCGTGACCCTGCGACGAGCGGTGACCGAGGCCGTGACCCTGCGACGAGCAGTGACCGAGGCCGTGACCCTGCGACGAGCGGTGACCGAGGCCGTGACCCTGCGACGAGCGGTGACCGAGGCAGTGACCCTGCGACGAGCGGTGACCGAGGCCGTGACCCTGCGACGAGCGGTGACCGAGGCCGTGACCCTGCGACGAGCGGTGACCGAGGCCGTGACCCTGCGACGAGCGGTGACCGAGGCCGTGACCCTGCGACGAGCGGTGACCGAGGCCGTGACCCTGCGACGAGCGGTGACCGAGGCCGTGACCCTGCGACGAGCGGTGACCGAGGCAGTGACCCTGCGACGAGCGGTGACCGAGGCCGTGACCCTGCGACGAGCGGTGACCGAGGCCGTGACCCTGCGACGAGCGGTGACCGAGGCCGTGACCCTGCGACGAGCGGTGACCGAGGCCGTGACCCTGCGACGAGCGGTGACCGAGGCCGTGACCCTGCGACGAGCGGTGACCGAGGCCGTGACCCTGCGACGAGCGGTGACCGAGGCCGTGACCCTGCGACGAGCGGTGACCGAGGCCGTGACCCTGCGACGAGCGGTGACCGAGGCCGTGACCCTGCGACGAGCGGTGACCGAGGCCGTGACCCTGCGTCGAGCGGTGACCGAGGCCGTGACCCTGCGACGAGCGGTGACCGAGGCCGTGACCCTGCGACGAGCGGTGACCGAGGCCGTGACCCTGCGACGAGCGGTGACCGAGGCCGTGACCCTGCGACGAGCGGTGACCGAGGCCGTGAGCGGAGCTTTGACAAAATCTGAGTCTGTGGGCTGAGGGTGACAGTGGGCGAGACTTTGAGCGGAGCGGTGCTGAGGTTCAGGCTGTGAGCAGAATGTTCTGTTCACAGGGCCTGAGGCCTTGAGTCTTCCTCCCACACACTCTCCCTCGCTTTCTCACTTCTCTCTGTGAGTGTGTGATTGGAGCTGGAAGAAACATTCACATCGATCATCAGAACACCAGGAGGCGTGTCGGGTTAAATCTGTAAACGTTGAATTTAATATAAACACCGAATACAAGCTTGATCAATTAATTAATTAAAAACTAAAAAGTTAACTTAATTAAAAAGGAAACTTAATTAAATACATAACGTAAGATTTCTTATAGAACATAGCGCAGTACGGGCCCTTCGGCCCTCGATGTTGCGCCGACCTGTGAAACCATCTGAAGCCTATCTGACCTACACTATTCCATTTTCATCCATATGTCTATCCAGTGACCACTTAAATGCCCTTAAAGTTGGCGAGTCTACTACTGTTGCAGGCAGGATGTTCCACACCCCGACTACTCTCTGAGTAAAGAAACTGCCTCTGACATCTGTCCTATATCTACCACCCCTCAATTTAAAGCTATGTCCCCTCGTGTTGGTCATCACCATCCGAGGAAAGAGACTCTCACTGTCCACCCTATCTAACCCTCTGATCATTTTGTATGCCTCTATTAAGTCACCTCTTAACCTTCTTCTCTCTAACGAAAACAACCTCAATTCCCTGAGCCTTTCCTCGTAAGACCTTCCCTCCATACCAGGCAACATCCTAGTAAATCTCCTTTAAACCCTTTCCAAAACTTCCACATCCTTCCTATAATGTGGTGACCAGAACTGCACGCAGTACTCCAGGTGTGGCCGCACCAGAGTTATGTACAGCTGCAGCATGACCTTGTGGTTCCGAAACTCAATCCCCCTGCTTATAAAGGCTAGCACACCATATGCCTTCTTAACAACCCTATTAACCTGGGTGGCAACTTTCAGGGATTTATGTACCTGGATGCCGAGATCTCTCTGTTCATCTACACTACCAAGAATCTTGCCATTACCCCAGTACTCTGCATTCCTGTTACTCCTTCCAAAGTGAACCACCTCACACTTTTCCACATTAAACTCCATCTGCCACCTCTCAGCCCAGCTCTGCAGCTTATCTATGCCCCTCTGTATCCTATAACATCCTTCAGCACTATCCACAACTCCACCGACCTTTGTGTCATCTGCAAATTTACTAACCCATCCTTCTCCACCCTCTTCCAGGTCATTTATAAAAATGACAAACAGCAGTGGCCCCAAAACAGATCCTTTTTTTAAAAATAATTTTTATTGGAATTTTTTACAGAAAATATAAAAATATAACAAGTATAGCAACAAGCAGTAATATGCAACTAATTGCCCCATAACACCCACAATTCCCCCCATACCGTAACATCACATGTATCACACTCCCCCCACCCCCCCCCCCCCCCCAACAAGAGAACTTAACCATAAATTAAAATTAAATAAATCAAATTTAAATAAAATAAGCAAACATAATCAACGTGTTCCCCCCCCCACCCCCCCGGGTTGCTGCTGCTACTGTCCCAGTACCCTATCGTTGAGCCAGAAAGTCGAGGAAAGGTTGCCACCGTTTAAAGAACCCTTGCACCGATCCTCCCAGGGCAAATTTAACCTTCTCAAGCTTAATGAAGCCCGCCATGTCATTGATCCAGGTCTCCGCACTTGGGGGCCTCGCGTCCTTCCACTGTAGCAAAATCCTTCGCCGGGCTACTAGGGACGCAAAGGCCAGCACACCGGCCTCTTTCGCCTCCTGCACTCCCGGCTCTACCCCAACCCCAAAGATCGCGAGGCCCCATCCTGGCTTGACCCTGGATCCCACCACCCTTGACACCGTCCTCGCCACCCCCTTCCAGAACTCCTCCAATGCCGGGCATGCCCAGAACATATGGGCATGGTTCGCTGGACTCCCCGAGCACCTGACACACCTGTCTTCACCCCCAAAGAACCTACTCACCCTCGTCCCAGTCAAGTGGGCCCTATGCAGCACCTTGAATTGGATGAGGCTGAGCCGCACACACGAGGAGGAAGAATTTACCCTCTCCAGGGCGTCAGCCCATGTCCCGTCTTCGATCTGTTCCCCCAGTTCCCCCTCCCACTTCGTTTTCAGCTCCTCTACTGACACCTCTTCCACCTCCTGCATAAGCTTGTAGATATCGGATATCTTCCCCATCCCGACCCAGACCCCCGAAAGCACCCTGTCACACACCCACCTCGCGGGAAGTGAAGGGAATCCCTCCACCTGCCGTCTAGCAAATGCCTTTACCTGCAGATATCTAAACATGTTTCCCGGCGGGAGCCCAAATTTCTCCTCCAACTCCCCCAGGCTCGCAAACCTTCCGTCGATAAACAGGTCCCTCAGCTGTCTAATGCCCGCTCTATACCATCCCCAAAATCCCCCATCCATGTTCCCCGGAACGAACCTATGGTTCCCCCTTAACGGAGCCTCCATCGAGCCCCCCACTTCTCCCCTATGTCGCCTCCACTGCCCCCAAATCTTGAGGGTAGCCGCCACCACCGGACTCGTGGTATACCTCGTGGGAGGGAGCGGCCACGGCGCCGTTACCAGGGCCCCCAGGCTTGTATCCCCACAGGACGCTCTCTCCATCCGTTTCCATGCTGCCCCCTCCCCCTCCATCACCCACTTAGCACCATCGACACGTTGGCCGCCCAGTAGTACCCCGAGAGATTGGGCAATGCCAGCCCCCCCCCCCCATCTCTACTCCACTCCAAGAAGACCCTCTTCATCCTCGGGGTGCCATGCGCCCAAACAAATCCCATGATGCTGCTGGTCACCCTTTTAAAAAAGGCCCTAGGGATAAAGATGGGCAAGCACTGGAAGAGGAACAAGAACCTCGGGAGAACCGTCATTTTGACGGATTGCACTCTGCCCGCCAGCGATAGCGGCACCATGTCCCACCTTTTAAATTCCTCCTCCATCTGTTCCACTAGTCTGGTGAAGTTAAGCTTATGAAGAGCCCCCCAACTCCTGGCCACCTGCACCCCCAGGTACCTGAAACTCTTCACTGCCCTCCTGAAGGGGAGCCTCCCAATTCCCTCCTCCTGATCTCCCGGGTGTACTACAAATACCTCGCTCTTTCCTAAGTTTAGCTTATAGCCCGAGAAGCCCCCAAATTCCTCTAACAGCTCCATCACCCCCGGCATTCCCCCCTCTGGGTCCGCCACATATAACAGCAGGTCGTCCGCATACAGCGATACCCGGTGCTCCTCCCCACCCCGCACCAGACCCCTCCACTTCCCTGACTCCCTCAACGCCATGGCCAACGGTTCAATCGCCAGTGCAAAGAGCAGGGGGGACAGGGGACACCCCTGCCTGGTCCCACGATAAAGCCTAAAATACTCCGATCTCCTTCCATTTGTGACTACACTCGCCATCGGCGCCGCGTAAAGCAGCCTCACCCATTTGATGAATCCCTCCCCAAATCCAAACCTCTCCAGCACCTCCCACAGGTTCCCCCACTCAACTCTATCAAACGCTTTCTCTGCGTCCAGCGCCACCACTGTCTCCGCCTCCCCCTCCACTGCCGGCATCATGATAACATTGAGCAGTCTCCGCACATTCGTGTTGAGCTGCCGCCCCTTGACAAATCCTGTCTGATCTTCATGAATTACCTCTGGCACACAATCCTCTATCCTGGTAGCCAGGATCTTCGCCAGCAACTTAGCGTCTACGTTAAGGAGTGAGATAGGCCTGTATGATCCACACTGCAAGGGGTTATTATCCCGTTTTAGGATCAAAGAGATCAGTGCCCGCGACATCGTCGGGGGCAAAGCAACCCCTCCCACGCCTCATTGAAGGTTCGCATCAACAGGGGACCCACCAGATCCGCATATTTTTTGTAAAATTCTGCCGGGAACCCGTCCGGCCCCGGGGCCTTACCTGACTGCATTTGCCCGATCCCCCTGACTAGCTCCTCCAACTCTATCGGCGCCCCCAGCCCCTCTACCAGCCTCTCTTGAACCCTTGGGAAACATAGCCTGTTCATGAAGCTCTCCATCTCCTCTCTCCCCCTCGGAGGTTCCAACCGGTGCAATCCCTCGTAAAAGTCCCTAAAGACCCCGTTTACTTCTGTCCCCTTCTGCACTACATTTCCACCCCCATCCTTCACTCCCCCAATTTCCCTAGCCGCATCTTGCCTACGGAGCTGATGCGCCAACATCCTGCTCACCTTCTCTCCATACTCATATACCGCGCCCTGCGCCCTCCTCCACTGTGTCTCCGCCTTTCTGGTGGTCAACAAGTCAAAATTGGCCTGCAACCTGCGCCGTTCTCCCAGCAACCCTTCCTCCGGTGCCTCCGCATATCTCCTGTCCACCTCCAGAAGCTCTCCCACCAGTCTCTCCCTCTCCTTCCTCTCCCTCCTTTCCCTGTGGGCCTGGATGGAGATCCAAAATAGATCCTTGCGGTACACCACTAGTAACTGAACTCCAGGATGAACATTTGCCATCAACCACCACCCTCTGTCTTCTTTCAGCTAGCCAATTACTGATCCAAACCGCTAAATCACCTTCAATCCCATACTTCCTTATTTTCTGCAATAGCCTACTGTGTGGAACCTTATCAAACGCCTTACTGAAATCCATATACACCATATCAACCGCTTTACGCTCATCCACCTGTTTGGTCACCTTCTCAAAAAACTCAATAAGGTTTGTGAGGCATGACCTACGCTTCACAAAACCGTGTTGACTATCGCTAATCAACTTGTTCTTTTCAAGATGATTATAAACCCTATCTCTTATAACCTTTTCCAACATTTTACCCACAACCGAAGTAAGGCTCACAGGTCTATAATTACCAGGGTTGTCTCTACTCCCCTTCTTGAACAAGGGGACAACATTTGCTATCCTCCAGTCTTCCGGCACTATTCCTGTCGACAAACACAACATAAAGATCAAGGACAAAGGCTCTGCAATCTCCTCCCTGGCTTCCCAGATAATCCTAGGATAAATCCCATCTGGCCCAGGGAACTTATCTATTTTTACACTTTCTTCATATTACGCATTCACCTCTGAACAAAGACATATTATATCAGTAAACATTTTGAATTAGTTGATGTAGAACTACATCTCAATGATGAAATTGGATTGAACACAAGTTGAGTTTGAATGTCCAATCGGGAGGGAGAACAAGCTTCAGGGAGAGAGGTCAATGATGATGGTGACACCAGCACAAGGGAGGGAGCTGATTGGTGGACAGCTCGGAAATATTTTCTTCAAACTGTTCAGATTGTTTCTGTTCAGTTAGTTTAAGAATGTCAGTCGGGGAATATTTTGGTTTTTTTTTTAAATAATTTTTATTGAGATTTTTGAAAAATATATGACAACAGAACAATAATAACAATAACAATAAGAAACACCCCCCGGCACCCATAACAATGCATATAACGAACCCCCCACCCCCTCCCAAACCCAATAAACAACAAAATAAATTAACATAAGCAATGCCCCCCTGAAATCCCTTCCCCCCTCCCCCCCGGGTTGCTGCTGCTGCTGACCTAGTACCCTATCTTTGAGCCAGAAAGTCGAGGAAAGGCTGCCACCGCCTAAAGAACCCTTGTACCGACCCCCTCAGGGCAAATTTGACCTTCTCCAGCTTAATGAATCCCGCCATGTCATTGATCCAGGTCTCCACACTTGGGGGTCTCGCATCTTTCCATTGTAACAAGATCCTCCGCCGGGCTACTAGGGATGCAAAGGCCAGCACACTGGCCTCTTTCGCCACCTGCACCCCCGGCTCCACCCCAACCCCAAATATCGCGAGTCCCCAGCCTGGCTTGACCCTGGACCCTACCACCCTCGACACCGTCCTTGCCACCCCCTGCCAGAATTCCCCCAGTGCCGGGCATGCCCAAAACATATGGGCATGGTTCGCTGGGCTCCCTGAACACCTAATGCACCTGTCCTCACCCCCAAAAAACCTGCTCATCCTCGTCCCAGACATATGAGCCCTGTGCAGTACCTTGAACTGGATGAGGCTAAGCCTCACACATGAAGAGGAGGAGTTCACCCTCTCCAGGGCATACGTCCATGTCCCCTCCTCAATCTGCTCCCCCAGCTCCACTTCCCACTTAGCCTTCAGCTCCTCTACCGACGCCTCCCCTACCTCCTGTATTACCTGGTAGATGTCAGACACCTTCCCATCCCCGACCCACACCCCCGAAAGCACCCTATCCCTTACCCCCCGCGGGGGCAGCGAAGGGAATCCCCCCACCTGCCGCCTAGCAAACGCCTTGACCGGAAGGTACCTGAACATATTCCCTGGGGGGAGCTCAAACTTCTCCAGCTCACCCAGGCTCGCAAACCTCCCATCAATGAACAGGTCTCCCAACTTCCTAATGCCTGCCCTGTGCCACCCCAGGAAACTGCCATCCATGTTCCCTGGGCCAAACCGGTGGTTCCCCTGCAGCGGGGCCTCCACCGAGCCCCCCACTTCCCCCCTGTGTCGCCTCCACTGCCCCCAAATCTTGAGGGAAGCCGCCACCACCGGGCTCGTAGTGTACCTCGTTGGAGGGAACGGCAACGGCACCGTTACCAGTGCCTTCAGGCTCGTGCCTCCACAGGACACCACCTCCATCCGTTTCAATACTGCCCCCTCCCCCTCCATTACCCACTTGCATACCATCAAGACATTAGCCGCCTAATAGTACCCAGAGAGGTTGGGCAGCGCCAGCCCCCCTCTATCCCTGCCCCGCTCCAAAAAGACCCTCCTCACCCTCGGAGTCCCGTGCGCCCAAACAAATCCCATGATGCTGCTATTCACCCTCCTAAAAAAAGCCCTCGGAATGAAAATGGGGAGGCACTGAAACAAAAACAAAAACCTCGGGAGCACCGTCATTTTAACGGACTGTACTCTACCCGCCAACGACAGCAGCAGCATGTCCCACCTTTTAAACTCCTCCTCCATCTGCTCCACCAACCTAGTAAAATTAAGCTTGTGCAGAGTCCCCCAGCTCCTAGCCACCTGAACCCCAGGTACCTAAAACTCCTCCCTGCCCTTTTTAGCGGGAGCCTACCAATCCCCTCCTCCTGATCTCCCGGGTGTACGACAAACAGCTCACTCTTGCCCGGGTTCAACTTATAGCCCGAGAAACTCCCAAACTCAGCAAGAATCTCCATCACCTCCGGCATTCCCCCCACTGGGTCTGCTACATACAGCAGCAAGTCATCTGCATACAGCGACACTCGGGGCTCCTCCCCCCCTCGCACCAGACCCCTACACCTCCCGACTCCCTGAGCGCCATGGCTAGAGGCTCAATTGCCAGCACAAAAAGCAAGGGGGACAGGGGGCACCCCTGCCTCGTCCCACGGTGGAGCCTGAAGTACTCGGACCTCCTCCCATTTGTCCCTACACTCGCCATCGGGGCCTCGTACAGCAACCTCACCCATTTAATAAACCCCACCCCAAACCTCTCCAACACCTCCCACAAATACCCCCACTCAACCCTGTCAAAGGCCTTCTCCGCATCCAATGCCACCACAATCTCCGCCTCTCCTTCTACCGCCGGCATCATTATCACATTTAGCAGCCTTCGCATGTTAATGTTCAGCTGCCTCCCCTTCACAAAACCCGTCTGATCTTCATGTATCACCCCCGGCACCCAGTCCTCTATTCTAGTGGCCAAGATCTTCGCCAGCACTTCCGGTGGCGCCCTCGAGGAGGCAGGTCGCAGGTCGGATCGCTCCCGCCCGAGATGGGCAAACGGACCTTTGTTTACGGACTTTTTAGGTACCTGGCAGCCTGAATCGGTGGAGGAGACGACAGGGAAGAGGCTTTCTTCCCGGGGTATGGGCGGCTGGACCAGAAGCGGTCGAGTGGAGCGGCAAGGATCGAAGCGGGAGCAGCGGGGAACCCAGGCCGGGCGGCCAAGCATGGCGGACGGCGGGGACCGAGGAGCGGAGGCTCACTGGCCAAGGGAGGAGCAGATGGAGTTTTTCAAGAACTGCTTCGCCGAGCTGAGGAGGGACACGCTGGACCCGATGAGAGCGGTGATGGACCGGATGGTCGAGACACAGGCGGCCCAAGGGAAGGCGCTCAGGGAGGTCGAGGCGAAGCTCTCCAGTCAGGAGGGCACGGTAACGGAGCTGGAGCACGAGGTGGAGGAGCTGAACGCCCGTCAGAGAAGGATGCAGGAGCAGCTTGAAGAGCTGGGGAACAGAGCCAGGAGGCAGAATTTAAGAATCGTTGGCCTCCCCGAGGGCTGCGAGGGGTCGGATGTGGGCGCATACGTGACGGGTATGCTTGAGGCGCTGATGGGACCGGAGGCCTTCCCTCGACCCCTGGAGTTGGATGGGGCACATAGAGCCCCCGCAAGGAAGCCCAGGATGGGCGACCGACCGAGGGCCTTGGTGGTCCGCTTTCACCGGCTTGCTGACAGGGAACGTGTGCTGCGATGGGCCAAGGCGGAGGGGAGCAGCAGATGGGAGAACTGCGAGGTGCGCATTTACCAGGACTTGGGACCGGAGCTGGCCAAGAGGCGTGCAGGATTCATCAAGGTAAAGGCAGTCCTCTACAAAAAGGAGGTGAGGTTTGGAATGCTATATCCTGCAAAGCTTTGGGTTACGTTTGAGGAACTCCACTACTACTTTGAGACACCAGAACAGGTTTGGACCTTTATTAAAGACAAGAAGCTGGACTTGAACTAATGGGCACTGAGTTCTTTCAGTGCTGTACAGTGGCGGCGGCCTGTTAACTTAAAGTTGCTCTGACTAGGACTTTTACTAAGAAAAAGAAGCTGGACTGGAACTAAAGGACTCGGGGCTTTCAGACATTTTGTGTGGCGGCGGTTTGTTAAATTATCCTGTACTGTAATGTTTTATCTAAGATTGTTTTCAGCCTGGACAGAGAGTGGGGGTTGGAGGGCGCACTGTTTAGGGTCCTTTGGGGGGATCGCAGTGGGGGGGGGGGGGCCTGTGCTTGGTACCTTCTGGTGCGAGATCGGGGCCTCTGATGGGGGGATGGGCTAGGGGCTAGTCACGGGACTTGAAAGGGCTCGGTGGGATACAATTAGGTTAATGGGTCCCTGGTGGGTGGGGGGGAGGGCCTGAGCGCTGGGACGGGAGACAGGTAGGCGCCAAGGGCAGGGGTCAGTGTGACTAGCGTAGGTCAGGGGGCACCAGGGAGATCGGAGGGGGGGCGGGGCGAGCTAGGGCCAAGCGCAGGGCTGACCTGGCAGGCCAGGCCTGGGGGAGTAGGGGAGACCAGGCCGGGGGGGGGGGGGGGGGGCGGGGAGGGAGAAGAGGGTTAGGGCCACGTTAGCTTAGTGTAGTGGAACACGTGTGGCATGGGTAAACAGAGCTGGCAGGGAAAGTGCCGTATGGAAGGATTTTTGGTTTCAACATTTATTAACATGTTTATTCTTTCCCACTGTTCGTTTTCACTATGTTAAGGTTCTTTGCACAGGGCCATTTTTCGCTTTGTAACTGTTACAAATTTGTGTTAAATAAAAAACTTCAAAAAAAAAAAAAAAAAAGATCTTCGCCAGCAACTTGGCGTCCACATTCAGCAGTGAAATTGGCCAAATTATCCACACTGCAAGGGGTCCTTATCTCGCTTCAGGATCAGGGAAATCAGCGCCCGTGACATAGTCGGGGGCAAAACTCCCTCCTCCCATGCCTCGTTAAAGGTCCAGCAGGGGGCCCAACCGGTCCGCGTATTTCTTATAAAATTCAACCGGGAACCCATCCGGTCCCGGCGCCTTCCCCGACTGCATGTGGCCAATCCCTCTAACCAGCTCCTCCAACTCGATCGACGCCCCCAGTCCCTCCACCTGCTCCTCCTGCACCCTTGGAAATCGGAGCCTGTTCAAAAAGCTCTCCATTCCCCCTCCCACCACCGGCGGCTCCGACCGGTACAGTTCCCTATAAAAGTCCCTAAAGACCCCATTGACCTCTGCCCCCTGCCGCACCACATTCCCACCCCTATCCTTCACTCCACGAATCTCCCTAGCCGCGTCCCGCTTGCGAAGCTGATGCGCCAGCATCCTGCTCGCCTTCTGTCCATATTCGTAGGCCGCTCCCTGCGCCTTCCTCCACTGTGTCTCCGCCTTTCTGGTGGTCAATAAATCAAACCTGGCCTGCAGGCTACGCCACTCCCCCAGCAATCCATCCTCCGGGGCCTCCGCATACCTCCTATCTACATTCAGCAGCTCCCCCACCAGTCTCTCCCTCTCCCCCGTCTCCCTATGGGCTCGGATGGAGATCAGCTCCCCCTAATCACTGCCTTCAGAGCCTCCCACACCATCCCCACCCGGACCTCCCCAGTATCGTTGGCCTCGAGGTACCTCTCAATACATCCCCGGACCCTCCTGCACACCTCCTCATCAGCCAACAACCACACGTCCAGACACCAAAGCGGGCGCTGGTCCCGCACCTCCCCCATCTCCAGATCCACCCAATGCGGAGCATGGTCCGAAATTGCTATAGCCGAATATTCGGCATCCTCCACCCTCGGGACCAGCCCCCTACTCAGGACAAAGAAATCAATGCGGGAATAAACCCTGTGCACGTGGGAGAAAAAAGAGTACTCCCGAGCCCTCGGCCTCCCAAACCTCCAGGGATCCACCCCTCCCATCTGGTCCATAAACCCCCTCAACACCTTGGCTGCCGCTGGCCTCCTGCCTGTCCTTGAACTAGAACGATCCAGTAGGGGATCCAGCACCGTATTGAAGTCCCCCCCCCCATGATCAGGCCCCCCGCCTCCAAGTCAGGAATGCGGCCCAACATACGCCTCATGAAACCAGCATCATCCCAATTTGGGGCGTTCACATTAACCAACACCACCCTCTCCCCCTGCAGCTTACCGCTCACCATCACATATCTGCCACCACTATCAGCCACAACCTCAGACGCCTCAAACGCCACCCTCTTCCCCACCAGGATCACCACCCACCGGTTCTTCGAGTCGAGCCCTGAGTGGAAAACTTGCCCCACCCACCCCTTCCTCAGACGGACCTGGTCCTCCACCTTCAGGTGAGTCTCCTGAAGCATGGCCACGTCCGCCTTCAGCCCCTTCAGATGCAAAAACACCCGGGCCTGCTTCACCGGCCCATTCAACCTCCGCACGTTCCACGTGATCAGCCGGATCAGGGGGCACCCCGCCCCTCTCCCCCGTCGACTAGCCATAGCCCATCGACTGCTCGCCCCTAGCCAGCAACCCCCACTCGGCCCGTTTCCCACGGCGATAGAACCTGCCCCCGACCCGCACCAGCTCCTCCCTGGCCAATCCAGCAGCAACCCGGTATCCCCCCCCCCCCCCCCAGGCTACGACCCCTCCTAGCCGTGACGCTCCCTCCATAGTACTCCCGTGAGCCAGCTGACTTCTGCTGACCCCGGCAGCTCCCGCCCTAACTCCGACCCCTCCCGATATGGGGTCACCCCTCCTCCCCTGCATCAGCTCCTTGGCACCGCTCCAGCGCAGGAAAACGGAACTGATACCCACGCCCCTTGCCTCCAGCTCCACCCCCCTCGTCCCGCAGCGCGGGAAACCAGAGGAAAGCCCGCGCTTTCACACTGCCCCACCCCCCCCCCCCCCCAACGCAGCTCCCAAACGGCAGTCCCAACCCATCCACCAGCCCCGTACAAACAAAAACAGATCAACCACAGACCCCAACACCCCCCTTAAAACACAAAACCATAACCAACATCATCCGAAAGCAGGAAAAAGAAAAACAGAATAGCCAGCAACAGCATAAGCAGTGATACAAAACACACCCCACAGTCCCCAATCCCTAGTTCGAGTACAACTTTTCAGCCTACACAAAGGCCCACGCTTCCTCCGGGGACTCAAAGTAGTGATGCAGGTCCTTGTAGGTGACCCACAGGCGCACAGGCGGCAACATGCCGAATTTCACCTGCCTGCTGTGGGGCACCGCCTTCGTCCGGTTAAACCCGGCTCTCCGCTTGGCCACCTCCGCACTCCAGTCCTGGTAGATACGCACTACCGAATTCTCCCACTTACTGCTCCTCACCTTCTTGGCCCATCGGAGAACACACTCCCGGTCACTGAACCGATGGAACTGCACCAGCATCGCCTGCGGGGGTTCATTCGCCTTAGACCGCCTGGCCAGTACTCTGTGGGCCCCCTCCAGCTCCAGGGGCAGATGGAAAGATCCTGCCCCCACCAGCGAGTTCAGCATCGCGGCCACATAAGCCGGAAGGTCCGACCCCTCCAGCCCCTCCGCGAGGCCCAGGATCCGCAAGTTCTTCCCTCTTGACCGAAACTCCATCTCCTCAAAGCGATCTTGCCACTTTTTGTGGTGCGCCTCGTGTATCTCCACCTTCCCCACGAGGGCCGAAACCTCATCCTCGCGCTCAGAGGCCTGCTGCTGCAACTCAAGGATCGCTGCCCCCTGGGCTGTCTGGGTCTCCAGCAGCTTATTTGTCGTATCCTTCAGAGAGTCCAGAAACTCCACTTTCAGCTCCGTGAAGTAGCGCAGAAGGACCGCCTGCTGCTCCTCAGCCCACTGCCTCCACTCCTCAGGGGCTCCACCGGCCGCCATTTTGTCCACCTTCCCCCGCTTTTCCAGAGGAGCTGCTGCCACTTTTTTCCTCGCCCCACTCCGGGTCTGCACCATAAATCCCGGGGGGTTTTGCTCCAGACACCTTTACACACTGGGAATCGTCGAATCAGCGCCGTTTGGGGCCCTTAAAAGAGCCACAAGTCCGATAAAAGAGGAAGCTGCCGAACGTGCGGCTTAGCTCCGCATTGCCGCCACCAGAAGTCGGGGAATATTTTGTTGACATCTCGCTGCTGTCTCCACCTGTTTTTCCACGCTGCTGGTCTCACGCTCGCCGCTCTTTAATCCTTCCGCTGCTCTAGCGATCGGTGCTCCTTTATCCTCCCTGTTGATTTAGCGATCGGTGCTCTGCCCGCTCTTAATCCTTCCGCTGTTCGAGCGTTCGGTGCTTTCCGTAACATTCAGGGAACAGGGAAAATAAGAATTAGATAAGCTCTGGAAATGAATAAGAAGCAATCTAGAATACTTAGGGACCCGACTGCATGGGGAGAGCATGACAGCGGCCATCTTGGACGGCCCCCTAACAAAGAGAAACCCCGGAGGGCAGGGGCACATCCACAATGTCCCGTGTGTCTGTCCCCTGTGTCGTTGTGTGCTGTGTGACTGTCCCCTGTGTCGTTGTGTGCTGTGTGTCTGTCCCCTGTGTGTCTGTCCTCTGTGTCGTTGTGTGCTATGTGTCTGTCCCCTGTGTGTCTCTCCCCTGTGTCGTTGTGTGCTGTGTGTCTGTCCACTGTGTCGTTGTGTGCTGTGTGTCTGTCCCCTGTGTCGTTGTGTGCTGTGTGTCTGTCCCCTGTGTTGTTGTGTTGCTGTGTGTCTGCCCCCTGTGTCGTTGTGTGCTGTGTGTCTGTCGCCTGTGTTGTGTGTTGTGTGACCGTCGCCTGTGTGTCTGTCCCCTGTGTCGTTGTGTGCTGTGTATCTGTCACCTGTGTCGTTGAGTGCTGTGTGTCTGTCCCATGTGTCGTAGTGTGCTGTGTGTCTGTCCCCTGTGTGACTGTCCCCTGTGTCGTTGTGTGCTGTGTGTCTGTCCCCTGTGTGACTGTCCCCTGTGTCGCTGTGTGCCTTGTGTCTGTCCCCTGTGTCGTAGTGTGCTGTGTGTCTGTCCCCTGTGTGACTGTCCCCTGTGTCGCTGTGTGCCTTGTGTCTGTCCCCTGTGTCGTAGTGTGCTGTGTGTCTGTCCCCTGTGTGACTGTCCCCTGTGTCGTTGTGTGCTGTGTGTCTGTCCCCTGTGTCGCTGTGTGCCTTGTGTCAGTCACCTGCGACGTTGTGTGCTGTGTGTCTGTCCCCTGTGTCGTTGTGTTGCTGTGTGTCTGTCCCCTGTGTGTCTGTCCCCTGTATCGTTGTGTGCTGTGTGCCTGTCCCGTGTCGTTGTGTGCTGTGTGCCTGTCCCCTGTGTCGTTGTGTTGCTGTGTGCCTGTCCCCTGTGTCGTTGTGTTGCTGTGTGTCTGTCCCCTGTGTGTCTGTCCCCTGTATCGTTGTGTGCTGTGTGCCTGTCCCCTGTGTCGTTGTGTGCTGTGTGCCTGTCCCCTGTGTCGTTGTGTTGCTGTGTGTCTGTCCCCTGTGTGTCTGTCCCCTGTATCGTTGTGTGCTGTGTGCCTGTCCCCTGTGTCGTTGTGTGCTGTGTGTCTGTCCCCTGTATTGTTGTGTGCTGTGTGCCTGTCCCCTGTGTCGTTGTGTGCAGTGTGTCTGTCCCCTGTGTCGTTGTGTGCTGTGTGTCTGTCCCGTGTGTCGTTGTGTGCTGTGTGCCTGTCCCCTGTGTCGTTGTGTGCTGTGTGTCTGTCCCGTGTGTCGTTGTGTGCTGTGTGTCTGTCCCCTGTGTTTGTCCCTTGTGTCGTTGTGAGCTGTGTGTTTGTCACCTGTGTCGTTGAGTGCTATATGTCTGTCCCCTGTGTGTTTGTGTGCTGTGTGTCTGTCCCCCGTGTGTCTGTCCCCTGTATTGTTGTGTGCCGTGTGTCTGTCCCCTGTGTTTCTGTCCCCTGTGTCGTTGTGTGCTGTGTGTCTGTCCCTTGTGTGTCTGTCGCCTGTGTGATTGTATGCTGTGTGTCTGTCCCCATTGTCTGTCTCCTGTGTTGTTGTGTGCTGTGCGTCTGTCACCTGTGCCATTGTCCCCTGTGTCGTTTTGTGCTGTGTGTCTGTCCCCTGTGTCTGTCTCCTGTGTTGTTGTGTGCTGTGCGTCTGTCACCTGTGTCATTGTCCCCTGTGTCGTTGTGTGCTGTGTGTCTGTCCCCTGTGTGATTGTCCCCTGTGTCGTTGTGTGCTGTGTGTCAGTCACCTGTGTCGTTGTGTGCTATGTGTCTGTCCCCTGTGTTGTTTGCTGTGTGTCTGTCCCGCCGTGTCTCCCCTGTGTCGTTGTGTGCTGTGTGTCTGTCCCCTGTGTGTCTGTCCCCTGTGTCGTTGTGTGCTGTGTGTCTGTCCCTTGTGTGTCTGTCGCCTGTGTCATTGTGTGATGTGTGTCTGTCCCCTGTGTTTGTCTCCTGTGTTGTTGTGTGCTGTGCGTCTGTCACCTGTGCCATTGTCCCCTGTGTCGTTGTGTGCTGTGTATCTGTCCCTTGTGTGTCTGTTGCCTGTGTCGTTGTGTGCTGTGTGTCATTGTCCCCTGTGTCGTTGTGTGCTGTGTGTCAGTCACCTGTGTCGTTGTGTGCTATGTGTCTGTCCCCTGTGTTGTTTGCTGTGTGTCTGTCCCGCCGTGTCTCCCCTGTGTCGTTGTGTGCTGTGTGTCTGTCCCCTGTGTCGTTGTGTGCTGTGTGTCTGTCCCCTGTGTTGTTGTGTGCCGTGTGTCTGTCCCCTGTGTGTCTGTCCCCTGTGTCGTTGTGTGCTGTGTGTCTGTCCCTTGTGTGTCTGTCGCCTGTGTCATTGTGTGCTGTGTGTCTGTCCCCTGTGTCGTTGTGTTGCTGTGTGTCTGTCCCCTGTGTGTCTGTCCCCTGTATCGTTGTGTGCTGTGTGCCTGTCCCCTGTGTCGTTGTGTGCTGTGTGCCTGTCCCCTGTGTCGTTGTGTGCTGTGTGCCTGTCCCCTGTGTCGTTGTGTTGCTGTGTGCCTGTCCCCTGTGTGTCTGTCCCCTGTATCGTTGTGTGCTGTGTGCCTGTCCCCTGTGTCGTTGTGTGCTGTGTGTCTGTTCCCTGTGTTGTTGTTTTCTGTGTGTCTGTCCCCTGTGTCATTGTGTGCTGTGTGTCTGTCCCCTGTGTCGTTGTGTGCTGTGTGTCTGTCCCGTGTGTCGTTGTGTGCTGTGTGTCTGTCCCGTGTGTCGTTGTGTGCTGTGTGTCTGTCCCCTGTGTTTGTCCCTTGTGTCGTTGTGAGCTGTGTGTCTGTCCCCTGTGTGTTTGTGTGCTGTGTGTCTGTCCCCCGTGTGTCTGTCCCCTGTATTGTTGTGTGCTGTGTGTCTGTCCCCTGTGTCATTGTGTGCTGTGTGTCTGGCCCCTGTGTCATTGTGTGCTGTGTGTCTGTCCCCTGTGTTGTTGTGTGCTGTGTGTCTGTCCCCTGTGTTGTTGTGTGCTGTGTGTCTGTCCCCTGTATGTTTCTCCGCGTGTCGTTGTGTGCTGTGTGTCTGTCCCTTGTGTCGTTGTGTGCTGTGTGTCTGTCCCCTGTGTGTCTGTCCCCTGTGTGTCTCTCCTATATGTCGTTGTGTCCCATGTGTCTGTCCCCTGTGTCGTTGTGTGCCGTGTGTCTGTCCCCCATGTGTCTGTCCCCTGTGCTGTGTGTCGGTCCTGTGTGCCTGTCCCCTGTGTCATTGTGAGCTGTGTGTCTGTCCCCTGTGTCATTGTGTGCCGTGTGTCTGTCCCACATGTGTCTGTCCTCTGTGCTGTGTGTCTGTCCCCTGTGCTGTGTGCCTGTCCCCTGTGTCGTTGTGTGCTGTGTGTTTGTCACCTGTGTCGTTGTGTGCTGTATGTCTGTCCCCTGTGTGTTTGTGTGCTGTGTGTCTGTCCCCCGTGTGTCTGTCCCCTGTATTGTTATGTGCTGTGTGTATGTCCCCTGTGTTGTTGTTTGCTGTGTGTCTGTCCCCTGTGTCGTTGTGTGCTGTGTGTCTGTCCCCTGTGTCGTTGTGTGCTGTGTGTCTGTCCCCTGTGTGTCTGTCCCTGTGTGTCTCTCCTCTATGTCGTTGTGTGCTGTGTGTCTGTCCCCTGTATGTTTCTGCCCGTGTCGTTGTGTGCTGTGTGTCTGTCCCCTGTGTCGTTGTGTGCTGTGTGTCTGTCCCCTTTGTGTCTGTCGCCTGTGTCGTTGTGTGCTGTGTGTCTGTCCCCTTTGTGTCTGTCGCCTGTGTCGTTGTGTGCTGTGTGTCTGTCCCCTGTGTTGTGTGCTGTGTGTCTGTCCCCTGTGTCGCTGTGTGCCTTGTGTCTGTCCCCTGTGTGACTGTCGCCTGTGTCGTTGTGTGCTGTGTGTCTGTCCCCTGTGTGACTGTCCCCTGTGTCGTTGTGTGCTGTGTGTCTGTCCCCTGTGTGACTGTCCCCTGTGTCGTTGTGTGCTGTGTGTCTGTCCCCTGTGTCATTGTGTGCTGTGTATCTGTCACCTGTGTCGTTGTGTGCCCTGTGTCTGTCCCCTGTGTCGCTGTGTGCCTTAGAACATAGAACATAGAACAGTACAGCACAGAACAGGCCCTTCGGCCCTCGATGTTGTGCCGAGCAATGATCACCCTACTCAAACCCACGTATCCACCCTATACCCGTAACCCAACAACCCCACCCCCCTTAACCTTACTTTTTAGGACACTGCGGGCAATTTAGCATGGCCAATCCACCTAACCCGCACATCTTTGGACTGTGGGAGGAAACCGGAGCACCCGGAGGAAACCCACGCACACACGGGGAGGACGTGCAGACTCCGCACAGACAGTGACCCAGCCGGGAACTGAACCTGGGACCCTGGAGCTGTGAAGCATTTATGCTAACCACCATGCTACCGTGCTGCCCTTGCTACCGTACTGCCCTTGTGTCTGTCCCCTGTGTGTCTGTCCCCTGTGTCGTAGTGTGCTGTGTGTCTGTCCCCTGTGTGTCTGTCCCCTGTGTCGCTGTGTGCCTTGTGTCAGTCACCTGAGACGTGTGCTGTGTGTCTGTCCCCAGTGTCGTTGTGTTGCTGTGTGTCTGTCCCCTGTGTCTCAGTCCCCTGTGTCGTTGTGTGCTGTGTGTCTGTCCCCTGTGTCGTTGTGTGCTGTGTGTCTGTCCCCTGTGTGTCTGTCCCCTGTGTGTCTCTCCTATATGTCGTTGTGTGCCATGTGTCTGTCCCCTGTGTCGTTGTGTGCCGTGTGTCGGTCCCCCATGTGTCTGTCCCCTGTGCTGTGTGTCGGTCCTGTGTGTCTGTCCCCTGTATCGTTGTGTGCTGTGTGTCTGTCCCCTGTGTCATTGTGTGCCGTGTGTCTGTCCCACATGTGTCTGTCCCCTGTGCTGTGTGTCTGTCCCCTGTGCTGTGTGTCTGTCCCCTGTATCGTTGTGTGCTGTGTGTCTGTCCCCTGTGTCGTTGTGTGCTGTGTGTCTGTCCCCTGTGTCGTTGTGAGCTGTGTGTTTGTCACCTGTGTCATTGAGTGCTATATGTCTGTCCCCTGTGTGTTTGTGTGCTGTGTGTCTGTCCCCTGTATCGTTGCGTGCTGTGTGTCTGTCCCCTGTGTGTCTGTCCCCTTTGTGTCTGTCCCCTGTGTCGTTGTGTGCTGTGCGTCTGTCCCCTGTGCTGTGTGTCGGTCTTGTGTGCCTGTCCCCTGTGTCATTGTGAGCTGTGTGTCTGTCCCCTGTGTCATTGTGTGCCGTGTGTCTGTCCCACATGTGTCTGTCCTCTGTGCTGTGTGTCTGTCCCCTGTGCTGTGTGCCTGTCCCCTGTGTCGTTGTGTGCTGTGTGTTTGTCACCTGTGTTGTTGAGTGCTATATGTCTGTCCCCTGTGTGTTTGTGTGCTGTGTGTCTGTCCCCCGTGTGTCTGTCCCCTGTATTGTTGTGTGCTGTGTGTATGTCCCCTGTGTTGTTGTTTGCTGTGTGTCTGTCCCCTGTGTCGTTGTGTGCTGTGTGTCTGTCCCCTGTGTCGTTGTGTGCTGTGTGTCTGTCCCCTGTGTGTCTGTCCCCTGTGTGTCTCTCCTCTATGTCGTTGTGTGCTGTGTGTCTGTCCCCTGTATGTTTCTGCCCGTGTCGTTGTGTGCTGTGTGTCTGTCCCCTGTGTCGTTGTGTGCTGTGTGTCTGTCCCCTTTGTGTCTGTCGCCTGTGTCGTTGTGTGCTGTGTGTCTGTCCCCTTTGTGTCTGTCGCCTGTGTCGTTGTGTGCTGTGTGTCTGTCCCCTGTGTTGTGTGCTGTGTGTCTGTCCCCTGTGTCGCTGTGTGCCTTGTGTCTGTCCCCTGTGTGACTGTCGCTTGTGTCGTTGTGTGCTGTGTGTCTGTCCCCTGTGTGACTGTCCCCTGTGTCGTTGTGAGCTGTGTGTCTGTCCCCTGTGTGTCTGTCCCCTGTGTCGGTGTGTGCCTTGTGTCAGTCACCTGTGACGTTGTGTGCTGTGTGTCTGTCCCCTGTGTCGTTGTGTGCTGTGTGTCTGTCCCCTGTGTCGTTGTGAGCTGTGTGTTTGTCACCTGTGTCATTGAGTGCTATATGTCTGTCCCCTGTGTGTTTGTGTGCTGTGTGTCTGTCCCCTGTGTCGTTGTGTGCTGTGTGTCTGTCCCCTGTGCTGTGTGTCGGTCTTGTGTGCCTGTCCCCGTGTCATTGTGAGCTGTGTGTCTGTCCCCTGTGTCATTGTGTGCCGTGTGTCTGTCCCACATGTGTCTGTCCTCTGTGCTGTGTGTCTGTCCCCTGTGCTGTGTGCCTGTCC